>NC_085137.1:478806251-478874253 GCF_035046485.1 Aedes albopictus | reverse complement strand
AGGAAAACTTCTTAAGAGAAACCCTTGGAGAAATTTCTGTAAAAATCTTCAAAAGTTTATGAAGGCAGAGATTCGAGAAATATGTTATGAAATTCAAGGACGAATTTCTGAAACAACCCATCAATGTTTTCAAAAAAAAAAATTGAGAATTTTCTGATGCAATGTCTAGTGGAATTTCTGGAGAAATCCCTGCAGGTATTTCTAAAGCAATACCAAAACAAACAAAAAAAGAATCTTAACAGATTATTTTGAAATAAATCCTGCGAGAAATTCTGGAGAACTCCGAGAAGAAATTGCTTAAGATTCCCTGAGGAATTCTTTAATAAATTGATACAAGGATTTCTGAAGCAATGCATGCAGGATTTTCTAAGAGAACTATCTGAAATTTCTGAATGAATCCCAAGTGGAACTTCTGCAGGAATGCCTGGAGAAATGACTAAAACAATCGTTAAAGAAAATATCTGAATGAATTCTTGAAAAAATTGAAAGAATACCCAAAGAAAATTCTGAAACAATGTCCAAAGGATTTTTTTGAAAGATTTTCTTCCGTAAAAAAATCTGGAAGAATCCATGATTTGTCAAAAGATTCTTAAGAATCTTCTGAAGCAATCCCTGGGTGAATTTCTGAAAGTATTCCGGGTGGAATTTTTGAATGAAACCCCTGGAGAAATTTCCGAAAGTATTTCCTTTTGAAATTTCACTGAATAAATCTCCAGAAATTTCATCAGGAATTCTTCTAGAAAACCTTCCATGAAGTTCCTCCATGAATAGTTTCAGGGCTTTCTCCGGGCATTCTTTCGGAAAACTATCCATGTATTCCAGACACTTTTACGGTGATTTTTTTTCTCAGAAAATAAAGTGTTCAGAATTCTTTAAGAAATGTCTATTTCAGAAAAAAAATTTCAGGAGTTCTTTTTATAAAGTTATCTATGAATTCTTTCAATAATTCCTCCATCGATGCCTTCAAAAATTCTTTCAAAGATTCTTCAATAAATACTTTTTAAAGAATGTCAACAGGGATTTCTCCTGTAGTTCTTTCAATATTCTTTTAGTAATTCCAGTAGATATTCCAAAGGCTTCGGTAGAATTTCATAGATTTTTTCCAAGAATATCTTGGAAAATTTAGTTACTGTTAAAACATTATTACATATAAGCAAATAAGTTGAGGGGTATAATTTAGAACAACAAAGTATGATATAGTAAGGCATGTGACGTCACATATTTGCTTATGATAAGGTTTTTACAATAGGAAAAATTAGTAAATTATACAAACTACTTGTATATTCACTAACATATGTATATGTGTAACGCATTACGTGTAACGCGTAACGCACTATGTGTTACGTGTAGAATGTCATAGATTACTAGCAGACTACACGAAAATTTATTAAAAATTGTCATAGAAGATGGATTGTTTGTTAAAACTTAGATCTAAACATTATTGGAACGAATTGACCTCGGCTTTTTTTCTGCACCGGTGTTTGAGGATGGTCAATATGGAGTGAAAACTGTAGGCACCCACATTGGTACTTCAACTTTGACGATTTCTGTAGCCCAAACCGCTGGATGAAAACATTTCAAATTTTGATCACAACATTTTCTATATTTGCTGACGCTCAAGGATGGGAACACTCACTTGCAGTTTTCTCAGCTCAGAAGCGTGCAATCGAAAAACGATGTATGGGCGACTTTTGCCTCGTGATTTTGTCTAAATGTTTGCTGAGAAGAGTAGGAGTCGCAAACGCATACCGAAGTCGTGAGGGAGCTGCGAAGGCAACTCTCCACGAGGTGAATGTAAATTACACTCACCTCGTGGAGAGTCGCTTTCACAGCTCTGTCACGACTTTGGGATTCGTGTGCGACCCCTACTCTATTCGGCAAAGTTTTAGACAAACCCACAAGACAAAAGTCGTCCATAGATCGTTTCTTGATTGCACGCTTCTGAGCTGAGAAAACTGCAAGTGAGTGTTCCCATCCCTGCTGACGCTGCAGTGAAATTTTCATGAAGCTACTTAAATTTTTCACTAAAATACGGATTTTTGAAAAAAGTGTGCCCAAAACTGTTTTTTTTTTTCTTATATATTGTTGTGACTCAGAATATATTTTTTCAATCAATGTGAAATTCTGACCATACATTATCAATATATTGATGATGAAGTGGTAAAATTTTCAGCCAAAAATATTGATAATTACCAAAGTTGCAGCAGATTGAACATGACGGATTTTGGGAGAAAACTTCAGCTCGGCTTTTTTTTGCTACTGAATGTATATAAGCAATGGCTCATCGTTTGGGAATGTTTGGAATCGGTGGTGTAAGGATGGGAACTACTCATATTTGTATGCAGGAAAACTTAAATATAACCAATAAATTTGAGATCAAACTCGCCAAAAATGGTTTCTTTAGGAATAAACCATGTGTATTCGATCATTTATTTAGTTATTGTCACGTAAAAAATCATAAATAAAAATAAAAAATGAATTTCTACCTTGAAAATATACCATTGCCTAATAATAATGGATTTTCACGTGCTTTCTTGATCAATAATCATCAGAAAATGCGTTAGGGAGTCATACGATTTGGATACGTATTATATGTTGATGATAAACTAATTTGATTATTGGATTTTAACCAATACATATTTTTTCAACTCTCTTTACATCAAGCATTTGGTCCACTCTGACTGCACACTATTATCGATTTTCGCAGTTCAATCAAAAGAAAATTGTGCTATAACTCTCGTTAATTGTAACATCAATAAAATCGGGTGAATGTTCCAAGTAGCTAAAGTAATTTTTAATCAAATGCCTTAAAAATCTAATTTTCGTCAATTTTGTTACTTGGTCCCCTCTGACTTACCGCCGACCGAGTGTGAACTGTAGTTGGTTGTAGATTTTCCAAAAATCGTTCAGTCAGAGTGGACTAAGTACAATCAATTACTTAGCAATTTCTCGGTTTCAAGCTTTTTTTCACGTTTTTCCGCGATCAATACAGAGCGATGCTTTGATGAATAGTTATTAAAATTTATGGCAAAAATGACAAACTCAAAACTTATAGAGTTGCAAACTTAAAAGTAATTTTTCTAGAAATTAAGTAAAAGGCACATGGTCCTCTCTGACTTAACGCCGACCAATTGACCCCACAACACCCTAAAATTTCACCATTTTAATAACTTTTTGTATGTAACGTTACTCAATGGGAGTGGGGCGATGGTATCCCAGCGAAATAATCATTAAAATCATAACAAGTGCCGAAAAGTAACAGAAATTAACAAATTTTAGGGGAAACTGGGGTAAAACGGGCTCGCTTCAGAGAAGTTGCCCGTACTTGAATCATCCACCAACCAATTCTTGAGAAAATTTGCTTTCGAATAAGCCATTGATGATCACATATGGTCTTGTATTAAGAAAGTTATTAATTTTTTCCACCTTTGGGCTTGATTTTGCCCAATGTGCATCGCCTTAACATGTGACCAGGTCAAATTTATGACGACTTCCTTTATTTCCTTGTGAGGCTGCGCCGCCATGAGCCTCTGGGTCTGCCCCTGCTGCGATGTCCTGCTGGGTTCCAATCTAACGCTTGTTTGCAGATTTCGTTCCCGCCATTGCGTAAAGTGAGGCTGAGCCACCTCAACTGTTGCTCCCGAATTTCTGTCACTATAGGCTTTTAATTACATCGACGATGGAGCTCCACGTTAGAGACCCAATTGTAAGGCCACCACGCACGAGTTATATACCGCAGGTATCTATTGATGAAGACCTGCAGCCGTTGAGTGTTCTCCACTGAAACACACCAAGTTTCAATGGCGTACAGCAGCACAGATTTCACTTTCGAGTAAAAAATTCGGATTTTGGTGCGTCGACTAACCTGGTTATTTTTCAAAACATTTCTTAAACTCGCAAAAGCAGCCCTCGCCTTCTGATCCGTGCATCTATGTCGATCTTGCCGCCATTTAGCTACCAAGATATTGGAAGCTTTCAACATTCTCCACTGCTTACCAAGCTATCGTAAAGCTGGAAGGGTTGACCGTGTTTACATCCAACGATTTGGTCTTTTTAACGTTGAAGGTAAGAGCTGCCGCCGAGGAGCGGTTGGCAAGATCATCGAGCTGCCAGCTGCCACAGCTGCCGATCAATCTCATCAACTAGGATCTCGTCGATTACGATCAGCAACAGTAGTGGTGATAGTATACATCCTTGCCTCACTCCAGCAACCACCCGGATGGCATCGAACAGGACACCGTTGTGCAGTGCTCTGCATGAAAATGCCCTGTACTGTGCTTCAATGAAGCCGATGATTTTCTCAGGGACGCCCAGGCGCCTAAGGGGTTTCCACATGTTTTCATGATTGGGACAGACGAAAGCTTTTTCGTAATCAATGAACACCAGGTAAAGAGACTCTTGGAATCTTTTGATTTGATCCAGAATGATACGGAGCGTAACAATATGGTCCACACAGGATCGTCCGGCCGTTGCAAATACCGAAGGTGGCATGGTAACAGATCTAGGAATATGTGCACAGGACGAAAGATTTCCGGCCCCTGACCTCCAAGAGATTTAGGAGGAGGTTGGCCGGTTGAAGAACAACAAAGCCGCTGGAGCAGATCAACTACCAAGCGAGCTTCTAAAATACGGTGGAGAAACACTGGTGAGAGCACTACACTGGGTCATTAGCAAGATTTGGGAGGAGGAAGTATTACCGGAGGAATGGATGGAAGGTATCGTGTGTCCCATCTACAAAAAGGGCGACAAGTTGGATTGCGGGAACTACCACGCGATCACACTACTGAGCGCTGCCTACAAGATACTCTCTCAAATTTTATGCCACCGTCTATCACCAATTGCAAGAGAGTTCGTGGGGAAATATCAGACTGGATTCATGGGTGAACGCGCTACAACGGATCAGATGTTCGCCATCCGCCAGGCGTTGCAGGAATGCCGCGAATACAACGTGCCCACACATCACTTGTTCATCGATTTCAAATCGGCGTATGATACAATCGATCGAGAACAGCTATGGCAGATTATACACGAATACGGATTCCCGGATAAACTGATACGATTGATCAAGGCGACGATGGATCGAGTGATGTGCGTAGTTCGAGTATCAGGGACACTCTCGAGTCCCTTCTAATCTCGCAGAGGGTTACGGCAAGGTGATGGTCTATAGCGATTGCTGTTCAACATTGCGTTAGAGGGTGTAATAAGAAGAGCGGAGATAAACACGAGTGGGACGATTTTCACGAAGTCCATTCAGCTGCTTGGTTTTACTGATGATATTGATATTACAGCTTAAATTTGAGACGATGGCGGAAACGTACATCCGACTAAAGAGTGAAGCCAGGCGAATCGGATTAGTCATAGTGTGTCGAAGACAATGTAGATGATGGCAAAGGGCTCCAGGGAGGAATCGCCGCACCCGCCACCCCGAATTTATATCGACGGTGATGCGGTTGAAGAATTCGTGTACATACTTGGGCTCACTGGTGACCACCGACAACGACACCAGCAGAGAAATTCAGAGGCGCATTGTGGCAGGAAATCGTGCTTACTTTGGACTCCGCAGAACTCTACGATCGAATAAAGTTCGCCGTAACACGAAGTTAACTATCTAGTACAAAACGCTGATTAGATCGGTCATCCTCTATGAGCACGAAACATGGACCCTACGTGCAGAGGACCAACGCACCCTTGGAGTTTTCGAACGGAAGGTGTTGCGTACCATCTACGGCGGAGTGCAGATGGAAGTGGTGAGCTTCGTGGCCGTGCGGTTAGCGGCGTCAGTCGTCTAGGCGTTTCGTAAGCCTCGGAGTGCGGGTTCGACTCCTGCTCCAGTCGGGGAAAACTTTTCGTCAAACGGAAAATTCTCCATTGGGCCGTGTTAGTAATGTTCAGTCTGTGCAGCTTCTGGCTGAAGACGGGGTAGTGCCTTTTTTAAAAAGACTTGGAGAAGGCGATTGAACCACGAACTGCATCAGCTGCTAAGAGAACCAACCATCGACCATACCGCGAAAATCGGGAGGCTACGGTGGACGGGTCACGTCATCAGGATGTCGGATAGCAACCCGACTAAAATGGTTCTCGAGAGTCATCCGACCGGTACAAGAAGACGTGGTGCGCAGCGAGCTAGGTGGGTCGACCAAGTGGAGGACGATCTGCGGACCCTACACAGAGTGCGGAACTGGGGACAAACAGCCATGGACCGAGTGAAATGGAGACGGCTACTATGTACAGCAGAGGCTGATCCGTAAGGTAAGACCCAATCTTAAGAACTCCAACCGTTCTGAGCACAATCAAATTCCATTTAGGTAACGCTACCTAAATGGAGGAACCTAAATAGATTTTACCTAAATGGTTTCTACCTAAATTGAGGTTTTAGTACGTTCAATAAGACAACATTCCGTTAGTTGAATAGCGCAAACAAATAAATGGATGAATATAATGTCTATGCATTCCATAAAGCTTTTCTTATCCAGTTGAAACGACCACTATCAGTTCCAAAACGTTCTATGCTATTCCAAAAAGGCAGCGTTGATGATCGACTTCCTTTGCAACTGAAAAGCCTAAGTAAAATTTGGGTACGAAGCGCAAGCTGCACACGAATTCATATTTCGGTTCAATCCAGATACGGACACATCCAAAATCCGCATTGAATCGCACAGGCAGCCAGTATTCCGGGATAGGATATGGCATCATTTCGATACCTACCGTGTCAGGGAGAAGCAACCAAAAAAACTCGAATTTCGCGTCTTCCCCACACTCTTGCTTGGTATCCATCCCCATTCGACATATCTCCACATATTATATTAAATATCGTGCACATTGGAGGAAGTATGCGCACCGAAGTCTACACATATTCATCTCACATAGCCGCGAGGTGGCAGCAGACTCGTGTAGGCACCAGACGCCAGCAGCATCAACCGAGAGGAAACGCACCGAAAAAAAACCTGCATCTATAGCCGAAATCAGGAGACAGCGGAGCAGAAACGCAAAGTGGAACCCTTTGGTCCGAGCAGCGACAGAAAAAGCGAAAACAAGATGATGGCTTGCCAGTAGTGTCAAGCATGCACACGTTTTTTGTAAGGGATGCGAGTGAAATCCTCGCTGCTGCTGGTCACCACCCTCCAAAGGCAACCATCCTTCCTTCCTTACGTCCGCCGAATCCGAACTTTTCGCGAGGCTTGCAATTGTGATGGACAAAAACAGGATTCCTGGCAAGAGTTTGAGCGGAGGACACCTAGGCGACAGCCACCATTTGGAACAGCGCGGCAGCCCAGGCGCGCGATATCACCGCGACAGGCCACGTTAACGACGACGGCCACGACTGGCGAGCGGCAACGGTGTGCAATGCGTTGAGGCAGGGCAGGTGGAAGGGAAATGGACGCGATTTTTTTCACGGTCCTCATAGGCATAGGCATTGGTAGGCACCTTGGATGATCCTCGATATGCAGGACCTCACACCATCCACCCACCCCACGCGAGGCTTTCGCGGAAGGAAGAAAAATGACGGCTCGCATCGGAGCGCATTTTTTGTCTGATTTTATGTGTTCCTTTTCCTGTTGATGAGACGTGGGGGACAGAGAATGGAGAATGCGTCGGTAAGTGGCCTAGGAATGACAAAATAAAATCTGGCGCACTCAAGCCACCGAACCGCACCGGTCGGACGACGGTTCGTTCGTAATCGAAGGAGTGTCCTGCTGCCGGCGACTTGGAAACCGTGGTGCACATTTTGGGCATGAAAAACGAGAGAAAAATTGATAAAGCAGAGTAAAAACGATTTCACTATCACGGAAAATGGTGAACGACTTAGGCAGTGCGTCAAAGCATTGAAATATGAAAGGATTGGCGTACACATGAATGCTATTCAAATTTGTTTTAAATGAAATCAGTGCTGTAAAATGGCATCTCATTCAATTAGACAGTAAACAAGCGAATGTGTTCAATTTTTTCTTGCTTGCATTCAATCAGAGTAGGGTTTTGTACCATTTGGGCAGGTGTACCTATTTTGGGCACTTGCTGCTATAACTAAGTCAATTTCAAACCGATTGATTTGATTTTTTGTACAGAGTTAGATACTGTACGTGCCTAAGTCTATACAAAAATTCAAATCAATCGGTTTGAAAGTGACTTAGTTATAGCGGCAAGTGCCTAAAATAGGTACACCTGCTCAAATGATACAAGACCCTACCCCTCAAATGAGAAGCAATATTTATTGAGTTATCCCTTCAGGACGCGTGCTGTTGTAAAAAGTACAACGCTACCAAAAAACCTCGCTCATCGTATACAGCGCGTGCGTGAAGCAGTTTCAGCTGCTTGATGGCGCGCGTTCTGAAAGGTTAAATGGCTGACTGGGCCCGGAAAACGAAGCTTGAATAAAAATCTACAAAACACCGCCAGACCTGACTGAAAAATCAACAGATGCGGGGTCAAAACCAGGTCAAATTTTGCCGAATTTTGAAGGAATCCATGTGTGCTACACAGCAAATAATTTTGTAATATCCAAACGCGTAATTTCTGGTGATGTATTCATTTTCGAACGTAATCTCACTCGGTTACATCATTTTCCAACAATTATCACACTCACCATGCACACCCTGGTTGGCACCGGAAAGTGTCAACAAACCCATTCCAGCAGATACCTAGAAGCAGTATCATATTTATCACCTTCCTTCTAACTCGGTGAAATAGCTGAGAGGTAAGGGATATGTCTCACAATCAACGGATCTGTGTACGAATCCATGCCAATATTTTACTTATATATGATTCATCTAAAGATCCGGTTCTAGCGATTGCTAGACCCACTCTCAAGCTGCGGCGGCTAATTTGTTGCATGAAAATGATGTAATTGTTTACATCACTTTTACGACGCGACTGATGTGCAGCGAAAATGATGTGATATCACAAGAATTTTTTTGCTGTGTACCTGTGGCTCAATTGATCGATATGTGCCGGTCACAGTTGTCAAAACCAGTGTTGGGAATACTCACTTGCAAAAAGTTATACGCACTTGCTACTATCTCAGTCCAGAAGCATGCTATCAAAAAATGATGTTTAAAGGGCTTTTAGATTGTACACAGAAAAAATATTCATGTAAAATTCAGCGAGAAATAATGCACATAAAGGGAATGCTAGACTTAGTGCATATTTACAAGAGATATCATGTAAAATTACGTTAAAATAGTGTAAATTTCCGCCAATAGTCACGTCACCGGTTGGAGTCCAAGATGGTTTACGCGATGGTTGGCGGAAATTTACACGATGGCAATGTAATGTTACATTATATCTCATGTAAAAATGCACTAACTCTAGCATTCCCTTTATGTGCATGATTTTTAGCTGAATTTTAATTACATATTTTTTTCTGTGTAGTTAGATCTAAAAGTTTGCCGAAAAAAGTAAAGATCGCAGACGCATACCAAAACCGTGAGAGAGCTGTGAGCACAAGATGAGTATAAATTACAAATTTTACTAACCTCGATCTCACAGCTCTTTCACAACTTTGGTATGCGTCTGCGACCTTTACTTTATTCGGCAAACTTTTAGATTAAACTACAATCTAAAAGCCCTTCAAACATCATTTTTTGATACCATGCTTCTGGACTGTGATAGAAGCAAGTGAGTATTACCCTTGCAAGTGAGTATGTATTCCCAACACTGATCAAAACATGCAGTTGTCCTGATACTGCTACACACTAATTTCAGTTCACTTCAACAGTATCCTTGGATGAATTCGACACAAATAAAATCTCAGTTTGATTTGACTCTCCATCACAATTACAATTTAATAATATTTTTTTTTTCTCGAATGTGACTTCAAATCTTATGCAACAGAATAAAATGATATGATCATGTTTCATGCCGAAAAATACCAAATTCTTGCTAGGGTAATAGTTCCCTTCGTTGTGGTAGTACCTACTGTTGCAGTGCGGTAAAGGCAATACATCGACACTCCAAACTAAAAATATAACAGATGGCACTTTTTTGTGTGGTAGTAAAATCCAATTTTCTCGGTGAAGAAGTTGTTCCGGAACACGAGGTAAACATAGAAAATTGTCCTTTCAAACCATTCTTGATTTCTATTCACTAACTTTTCACAAAACTATCCCGTTTTCTAATAGTTAATGTTTTTCGCGATTTTTCCATACGATTTGACAGTTCTTGACTGCCATGCTTCCGTGAGCTTGAGGTGAGAATTTGAGAAACTTGACAACCCAGAGTAGCACAGACGATGCATTGAATACAAGCGATGGTGTCGCCACCGGACTGTCAGCGCTGGAAACTAGATGCTATAAAAGTTTTTGCATGCAATTTTTACTGCTGGCGCCAACTGGGAGCAATCAATAAAAATGTAAACAGCTATCATCCCATTGAGAACTTTTTCGACTGAAATGTTACCAAAAGGCATTTTAAACAAATGTATTATGTTTGAATTATGAGCACAGACAAACAGACGTATCAATTGGAATAAAGTGCGATTAAAATCATCGTCAAAAAAGCACAATCGCCCAATGCTAATAACACTGTGTTTCGCAGTGGGTTGAGTAGATGGCGGTAGTGAGCAAACGTAAAATAATAGCACAAATCTTCACGAGTTCCGTAGAGAGTCTCCAAAAGATTCCAGGGGGGTCTCCACGAGATTCCAGAGAGAATCTCCACAAAATTCCGACGGGAATATCCACAAGAATCCTTGGGAAAACTCCACGAAGTTCGAAGAAAAATTCCACAATATTCCAGCCGTGTGAACCGTGAGAAGCAAATCCGTACACTCTCTTCAGCGTTCGCGCTTTGTGGGCGTAGAAAATGTACACATAAAAGTACGTGTTGCAAAATTGCAAAAGCAAGCGAATTTTTATTATTGACTAGAAAATTTGCATCAAGTTGTAACTTTTTTTAATCCACCTTTGGCATTAGAGTAAATTGTGACTTAAACAGTGTACTACGCCAGCGAGCTGTTTCCAACGTGATGCAAAAGGAAGGTTAAGTTCGCACACATTTTCAAATTTTGACTGCACTTTCATCAACTAGCCATTATTGGTACAATTTTAGGCTTGACCGGTTAAGTCAGCTCGAAACTATAACATTTCTAGTAATGTGTTTCTCATTTGACTTCCGTCAAATCTCAGGATTAAGAGATCCGAATGTAGTGAAATTTTGCGCATTTATGGCAAATTACAATTCTTTTAAAACCATTTGACTCACCTAAAATATGTTTGAAAGGAAAAAAAGTAACATCTTGTTGAATACTTTTTTAAAAAATTCCAATCATTCATATTTGCGTGTGAAATTATGTGACTAACATTGCCTCGACGCGGAATTACACATCAAACGATCCATAAACTGTACTGTTCCTCTTCGCATGACAGTCCAAACCAACCGTCTTTCTAAGATATTAACATTCTGAGTTTATATAAATTATAACATTTCCGTACTTCTGAAAGTCTCTTGAATAAAGACAAATCAATCAATCAACATTTGCGTACTCACTAGCGCTGTCTAGTGGCAAAACCTTGACAAGAACGGCCCATAAACGGTAAACCCTTGGGGTTCCAAATAAATTTGTAAAAGAAACTATACTATAGAAAAGTATACCAAAGTGGCAAATGATGGTCGTTTTGACAGGTATCCTGCTCCATTGGAACTATGGGGAGGACAGCAAATCGGCTGTTAAAATTTTGACGTTCGTCCTCTTTATTACTCCAGGCTCGTTAGATGAAACAAACTTTCGAAAGTACTGTGAAAGATTCCAGCAGTAGCACATGAGAGTTATATCGAAAGATAAAACCGATAGAAATCTAGTTGCAGACGTGCTATATCAACAACGAAAACAAAATAAAATGTAGTGACATCCAAAACAAAGTGTTTTCCCGAAGACTGTAACCCTCCGAGATGAATTATCCAGAGCTCTAGAGTAGGATAGAACTGGTCTAGATTAGTTAAACCAGATCAAGAACAAAACCAAAAACGTAAGCATGTAGTACCAACTTAGATTCGCGGACATGACTGAGTGAAATATGTTTCATGCATGTGAATAGTATTTTTCAAAAGTACGACTGCTGAATATGACGTCATGCGCTCCATTGTTGTTTTTGGAATCGTAATGTCATGCTCGCTGAGAAACAACGGATTCACCCACTTAGGTAGTAAAATTGAAAGATTAAATCTTGATATGGTTGATCTTACGTCGTAACGCACCGTTTGAACAAGGTGATCAGACCACGTTACGGGTCGAATCATGGTAAATTTATCTAATGTGAATAACACAATTTACAAAATTATCCCTCTTTGATTGGCTTTTTGTTCAGTATAAAATTATAAGTAAGGTTATCCACATCATCAAGGGTCGAAACTCAGATGATCACCCCGCTTATATTTTTATCCTGACCGAAAAGTCAACCAAAGAGGTAGTTCTCCCAATTAGCACAGTTTACAAAAAAAACCCGGATTTATCCACCTAGTGGTGATAGTGCCTTTCTCGTCAAATATGTACTCATGATCTTTCTGTCGACGTAAGTCGTAGTCCTGAATCCTGTGAATACTTTATTATAAAAGCAAGAATTTTATCCAAGCCATCATCGAGTTAGGAAACATTTTCCCATGCAACCCCGATCCTACTGATTTGATAAGCCTGCTTAAGTTTTGTCAAGATTATTTTTACTGTTCTTTATCACTTCCTGTTCCGGACAGTACATACATATTGTCTCAAATATGGACTGAGGTTGGTTTTTTGCTAACTGTTCAATAGGTTTACTGACTACCCGGAACTGGTTCTGGAATACTACCGGTAGTCTGATGTGATCAAAGGGTGTATTCTTGCAAACCGTTCATCAGATTATCAAAAAAGCCGCGAATTAATGTGTCGTATGCATGGGTTTGGCTCTCATCTACATTTGACCACTTCCGGCGGGACACCAGAATCGGTTCCGGATTACTATTGGTTATCTCAAAGATGGCCTGAAACCATTTTCTTGCTAACTGTTCATTAGGTTATCTAAAGAGCAGTGATTTGATGTGTTGCATGCATGGTTTTGGTTAACTTTCATACATGGCCACTTCCGGCGGGACATCCGGAACTGGTTCCGAAACACTATCGGTAGTCTCTGCTGTAATCTAAGACATTTTTTTCTGCTTACCGTTCATCAGGTTATCGAAAAAGCCGCTATTTGATGTGTCGCATGCATGGGTTTGGTTCACTTCTATATTTGACCACTTCCGGCGGGGCACGCGGAACCGGTTCCGGAACAGTACCGATAGTATCTGCTGGATCTAAGGCTATTGTCCTGCTCACTGTTCATCAGGTTATCGTAAAAGCCGAAATTTGATGTGTCGCATGCATGGATTTGGTCCCATCTACATGACCACTCCCGGCGGGACACACGGAACCGGTCCGGAATACTACTGGTTTTCCCAAATATGGTCTGAAACCATTTTCTTGATAACCATTCATCAGGTTATCTAAAGAGCCGCGATTTGATGTGTCGCATGCATGGATTTCGTTCACTTGCATATTTGGCCACTTCCGGTGGGGCACCCGGAACCGGTTCCAGAACACTACCGGTAGTTTCTTCTGGATCTAAGGCTATTTTCCTGCTCACTGTTCATCAGGTTGTTGTAAAAGGCGCTATTTGATGTGTCGCATGCATGGATTTGGCTTACTTTTATATTTTGCCACTTCCGGCGGGACATCCGGAACGGATTCCGGAACACTACCGGTTCAGATATGGCTTGAGACTATTTTCCTGCTTACCGTTCATCAGGTTATCGAAAAAGCCGCGGTCTGATGTGTCGCATGCATGGTTTTGTAGCATTTTCATGTCTGGCCCCTTCCTGGGGTACCGGCCCGGAACACCTAAATGGCCATATCTCCGGAACGACTGAACCAATCCAAACCATTTTCAATAGGAAACAATGGGACCAGATTTCGCGTCGAATGAGCCGTTGGTCATTAAAATCGGTTGAGGTTTACTGCCAAAAAGTGATGTGAGTTTTTTTGTACACACACATACTCACACACACACATACACACACACACACATACATACACACACACAGACATCACCTCAATTCGTCGAGCTGAGTTGATTGGTATATGTGACTTGACCTTCCGGGCCTTCTATCAAAAAGTCATTTTTGGAGTGAACATATAGCCTTTCCAGTACACTTAGTGTACGAGAAAGGCAAAAAGTTGACTGTTGAGAGTGTATCACCATGTAATACTTTTTTCTTATGTAGATTTATAAGCTAATCATGCCGCAACAGAGTTTAAAAATTGAAGGCTATTTTTAAAATTCTGAACTGAGGGATCAAAATAAAATTCATTTTGGTGAATGATTGTTTCACTTATTTTTTATTTTCTCAGTAAGTGACTATTTTCACTGCGAAATAAAAGTAGACCATATTAAAATTCCGCGGAGATGAACCAGCCCCGTTTGAATTTCGTCATAATAAAAAGTCAATAATAATAATAATAATAATGAACTTGCAGTCATCACAAAACTTGGGTATAATGATTAACTGGAATACTTATGATCTGTTCCATTTGTACATTAAGTCGAATTTTGCATTTGTTGATAACAGAAATTGATTATTTTACGATATGCAAGAAAATGACAGGGAATTGAATGAAAAAAGAGAAGCATTCAGCTGACAATGAATGTGGCAAAACACGAATGAAAAAACCCGGATTAATCCACCTAGTGGTGATAGTGCCTTTCTCGTCGAATATGTACTCATGATCTTTCCGTCGACGTAAGCATCCTGAATCCTGTGAATAATTTATTTATGAATGCAAGAATCCAAGCCATCATCGAGTTACTGATGGCACATATTTCAGGTGTTATGTTCAAGGTATAGGCAGAGCTGAAAAATATCAGACCTCTTAGTTGACTGCGTGGCCACCTTTACTATTACTGGAATACCATCAACACCAAGACGAGAATAACAATAAGCCTAAATATAATTTATTTCACAACCAAAAATCACTTTAGAGTCTTCGATAAACTTTTTCCAGCACACTTCAGGCTATATTTTATTATCATACTAAATTATCATACTAAATTCAAAAAATTTGACCAAAAAATGGAAGCAAGTGAAATTTTTCGTACTGAATCCAATTCAAATTAGAATCATATCACAGAGCGCGAGGAGCAATCAGTCGGATTGAAATTTTGCGCAGCAATTTTGGACGCAAAAGGGGATTTGAAAGCTTTGCTCGAGGTTTATGCGATTAAATTTCAATTTTCTCATGAAACCCTCATTCTACTGTATAAGTATTTGCACCTCAGGAATATGAGAAGATGTGATTTGATGAGCCTGCATCAGTTTTATCAAGATTTTGTTCTCTTACACATATTTATCGCTTGCATTGATTATTTTCACTGTTTTACCACTTCCTGTGAGATACCCGGAACCGGTTCCAAGACTGTACCTATTGTCTCAAATATGGTCTGAGACTAGTCTCTTGCTAACTGTTCAACAGGTTTTCTGAAAAGCCGAAAATTGATGTGCTTGCATGGATTTGAATCATTTTACATTTTGGTCATTCTGGCGGGACATACAAAACGGGTTCTACCGGTAGACTCTAATGTGATCTGAGACTATTTTTTTGTAAACCGTTCATCAGGTTATCGAAAAAGCCGTGGTTTGATATGTCGCATGCATGGGTTTGGCTCTTATATGCATTTGACCACTTTCAGCGGATTACGGAACCGGTTCCGGAATACTACTGGTCGCAGCTAACACAAAGTCTTATATGATGTTGAATAAGATGCTAAAGTGAAGGCCATATACGTACCTGATTCCATTTAACCGCTCTTCTTTTGCAACCTATCCAACATCATATGCGATCATGTGTTGACTGGGGTTGTACCACTGGTTGCTAACCGTTCATCAGGTTATCTAAAGAGCCGCGATTTGATATGTTGCATTCATGGATTTGGTTCATTTTTACATTTGTCCACTTCCGGCGGGACACCCGGAACTGGTTCTAGAGCACTACCGGTAGTCTCTGCTGGCTATTTTCCGGCTTACTGTTCACCAGGTTATCGAAAAAGGTTTGGTCAAGGGTTTGGTTCACTTTTATATTGGACCACTTCCGGCGGGACATCCGGAGCCGGTTCCGGAACACAACCGGTAGTCTCTGCTGTGTTTAAAGGCCTTTTTCCTGCTTACCATTCTTCAGGTTATCGGAAAAGCTGCAATTTAATATGTCGTATGCATGGGTTTGTTTCCTATCTACATTTGACCACTTCCGGCGGGACATCCGGAGCCGGTTCTGGAACACTACCGGTAGTCTCTGCTGTCATCTGAAGCTATTTTCCTGCTAACCGTTCTTCAGGTTCTCGAAAAAGCTGCTATTTAATGTGTCGCATGCATGGATTTGGTTCCCATCTACATTTGACCACTTCCGGCGGGACACACGGAACCGGTTCCGGAATATTACTGGTTTTCCTAAATATAGTCTGATTCCATTTTATTGCTAACCGTTCATCAGGTTATCTATAGAGACGCGATTTGATGTGTCGCATGCATGGGTTTGGTTCAATTTTATATTTGGCCACTTCCGGCGGGGCACCCGGAACCGGTTCCGGAACACTACCAGTAGTCTCTGCTGAGTCAAAGGCTATTTTCCAGCTCACTGTTCATCAGGTTATCGAAAAAGCCGCTATTTGATGTGTCGCATGCATGGATTTGGCTCACTTTTATATTTGGCCACCTCCGGCGGGGCATCCGGAACCGATTCCGGAATACTACTGGTTCAGATATGGACTGAGAGTATTTTCCTGCTTACCGTTCGTCAGGTTATCGAAAAAGCCGCGATCTGATATGTCGCATGCATGGTTTTGTAGCATTTTCATATCTGGCCCCTCCCTGGGGTACCGATCCGGAACACCTAAATGACCATAACTCCGGAACGGCTGAACCGATCCAAACCATTTTCAATAGGAAACAATGGGACCAGATTCCGCGTCGAATGAACCGTCGGTAATTAAAATCTGTTGAGGTTTACTGCCAAAAAGTGATGTGAGTTTATTTTGTACACACACATACTCACACACACACATACACACACACACACATACATACACACACACAGACATCACCTCAATTCGTCGAGCTGAGTTGATTGGTATACGTGACTCGACCCTCCGGGCCTTCTATCAAAAAGTCATTTTTGGAGTGAACATATAGCCTTTCCAGTACACTTAGTGTACGAGAAAGGCAAAAAGAGAATGAGAATGTCAATTTTTATTTTGAATCTTCGAAATTTTTACACACTGTCCCGCAGCAATCAAGACGTCGAAGCATCTCTTTTTTTTTAGAACAGTCAAGATTACTGCACGAATACGATGCCATTCGGCGGCAAGAGGACAACGTTGTTCGCGCCAATCTCTACGAGCCGAGTTTCGTAATTTCGCGAGTATAGAAGAAACCATTTTGTTTTTTGCCTTTCTCGTACACTAAGTGTACTGGAAAGGCTATATGTTCACTCCAAAAGCGACTTTTTGATAGAAGGCCCGGAGGGTCAAGTCACATATACCAATCAACTCAGCTGGACGAATTGAGATGATGTATGTGTGTGTATGTGTATGTGTGTATGTGTACAAAAAAAAACTCACATCACTTTTTGGCAGTAAACCTCAACCGATTTTAATGACCGACAGTTCATTCGACGCGGAATCTGGTCCCATTCTTTTCTATTGAAAATGGTTCGGATCGGTCCAGCCGTTCCGGAGGTATGGCCATTTAGGTGTTCCGGACCGGTACCCCAGGAAGGGGCCAGATATGAAAACGCTACAAACCCATCACTGCGACACATCAAACTACGGCATTTTCGATAACTTGATGAACGGTAAGCAGGAAAATATTCTCAGACCATATTTGAACCGGTTGTGTTCCGGAACCGGTTCCAGGTGTCCCGCCGGAAGTGGCCAAATATAAAATTGAACTAAAACCATGCATGCGACATATCAAACCGCGGATTTTTCGATAACCTGATGAACAGTAAGCAGGGAAATATTCTATTCTCAGAACATACCTGAACCAGTAGTGATCCGGAATCGCTTCCGGGTGTCCCGCCGAAAATGGCCAACTAAAAAAGTGAACCAAACCCATTAGATATCTTGATTTAGCAAAAAAAAATTCGGCCATATTTGGGACAAGCAGTAGTGTTCCACAACCGATTACGGATGCCCCATCGGAAGTGATCAAATGTAAAAGAGAAGCAAACCCATAAATGCAGCACCTTAAATGTCTTTTTAGGAAACCTGATAAACGGTTAACAAGAAAAACAATCATAGATCACACTTTGTAAATCCTATAGTGTGCTGAAACCGATTCCAGGTGCCCCGCCGGAAGTGGTCAAATGTAGAACGGAATCAAACGCATGCACACAGTAAATTAATAACGACTTCTTCGATAACGCTAAGATCGGTATTCAATAGACTGACCATCCGTCCCGTATTTAACGGGACAACTTAATTTTCAAATACTCACCACTGGTACATTGCTTATGTTTTTGACTGAATTATTCATTCTTTCTAGTGGAAATAGCATTATAAACAACATCCCGTTCTGCTTTTGTATATCGATTTCCTTTTTGTTAAGTTTTCAAAATGTGTCCCGTATTTAAACGGGACAAACCAAGAAACTAGGTCAGCCTAGTTAGCAAGAAAATAGTTTCAGGTCACATTTAAGACTACCGGTAGTGTTCCAGAACCAGTTTCGAGAGTCTCGCATGAACTGGCGAAATGCACACATGAATCACACCCATGTATACGGTACATCAATTCGCGACGTTCTAGGAAAACTGATAAACAATTTGCATGAAACTAGTCTAAGACCACAAGTGGTAAGTGATAAAATGTGAAATTGAACCAAACCCATGCATGTGGTACCATAAAACCACGCTAATTCGACAATTATTGATGTCAAATTACCTGGGTAAACTTTTAATTCGATAAACTAACTCCATTTTGGTTTTAGTTTAGATTGTAGGATTTGTTTTTGAACACAAATCCTACAGATATTGAGGTGATACGAATTGATAGCTTGTTCATTTTACGATTGTTGGCTTCTAAAATTCACTGCGGCTGATCACCAAACGGATCAGGAGTCGGATAGCACCAAATTTGAACTTCCGGAGGTAGCAGCTGCACGAAGATCCGCTGCGGGTGTGAGTAGCATCACAATATCGAATCAATTGTATTTACAGATACATAATGTATAATTTAGAATTTCCTGACAATGTTAGAAGTAATGAATCACTTAGACATTATATTATCGCCCCCTTAATGCTAGAACTAGGTAACTCGTTTTGGAAAGTACGGGTAAAAATGACTGGTAAAACTTATCCTGCTATAAAACAAACACTTTGTTGGTCTTAAATGAAGCATCATTATGTGTTTTTGTAGTTTCAATCGACAAACTTTTGTTTATTGTGGTGAACGTTCAGATGTAAACAAATTGTTCGCGATTTCGCAAAACCAGTTACCTAGTTCTAGCATTAAGGGGACGTTATGATGTATGTGTAAACTGTAAATAAAGCATTTTAAAAAGCAAAAAAAACGCTGTGACATTTGATCATTTTTAATTCGACAAATGTCTAATGAGCGGGGTACGAATTAAAAAGCGTCGTATTAAAGAGTGATGAATACGCGGGGTTTGACAGTACCTCAAATAGCAGCTTTTTTGTTAACACGATGATTGATGCGTAAGAACATAGCCTCAGACCGTATTTTAGACAACCGCTAGTGTCCCGAAACCAGTTCTGGGTGTACCACTGGAAGTGGTCAAATGTAAAAGTGATCTATACCCATGCATGAGATACATCAAATCGTGTTTTTTTTAGGTAACCTAATGAACGTTAGCTATGAAATAGTCTTAGACTATATTTGGGAGACCCGGTAGTGCTCCGGAACCTGTTCCGGTACCGCATCGAAAGTAACCGAATGTACCAAGCGACACATCACATCACGGCTTTTAAATAATCCGAGGAACGGTTAACTAGAAAATAGGTTCATACAACATTAGAGACTACCAGTAGGGTTGCACAACCAGCGTTTGGTGCTTCGCCGGAACTACGAAAGTAAATAAAATCAATACAAGCGATAAATATGTGTAAGAGAACGAAATCTTGACAAATTGAACCCACATACAAACAGACGTCTCACTATACTCACTACCTATCGTTATTGTTTTCAAAGGTCAATAAAATATAGCCTAAAATGTGCAGAAAAAACTTTGTTAAAGACCGCAAAGTGATCTGTGATTGTGTAAAAAGTTATATCTTAGCTTGTTTGTATCGTCTTAATGTTGATCAGCCTCCAGTGTTAGTGAAGGTGCTCAAGCAGCCAACTGAAAAGTCTGATATTATTCAGCCCTGCTTATACGTGGAACATAACGTCGGACTATGTGCCATCAATAAGTTTTAAGTCAATTCAAAGATGGCTTTGATAAAATGCTTGCTTTCTTTAAAAATATCCGGATTCAGGAACACTTTGACCTACGTCGACGGAAAGATTGTGAAAACATATTCGACGAGAAAAGCACTTTCACCACTAGGTGGATTAATTTGGGTTTTATTCAGGGATTTTCTGCCGTAGGCAGGTTCATCCCGGAAGACATCTTTTTGTGCATTAATACTTAAATCAGTCTCAGAAATCCTGCGATTTTTTTTTGTGCAATTTACCAGATTTATTATAAATCCTGTAAGAAACCCCAAAGTAGTTTCTGGTGGTGTTCCTGGAGGTAATCTAAGATAAAGTTTTAGAAAATTTAAGTATCCTGAGCTCTGATATTACCATGACAGCACTGGGTTAAAGGTCAAAACAAAGTCCACATTGTCCGCGGGGATGAGGGAGGCGATCAACTTTTGTTTTCAAGTGATATATGGGCGGCCCCTGATTGGCAAAAGTATCATAGAAATAAGTTTTTTTTTTAAGTTTACTAATAAGTAAGCTAATAGAACGCTAGTTAGAAGCTTCGCCTGGATATTTTCACCATCATATTTGTCATATTCACTGTCGCAGATCCATCAAATTTACCGACGGCATTCGCGATTTGGCTTCCATTGCAGCCAACACTGAGGCATATAAAATATGAATACAAACGCACCAAAAATTCCACGTTCAGTTCAAATGATTGGAGCAATACAACGCAATGGACATAATTGAGAGATAAAACATAGCCCCGCTGCAAAAACAACCATCAAGACACCAACCGACGCGGCGAGAGATGAGCGAAGAGATAAGAAAAGCGACAAGCTTTTCGGACACCACCAATATAAAAGACGCTTTTCCCGCACGCAGTTTTCTCATACCTACATACCTATGCCGTTTCCATTTCAATGCAATAAAGCGCAAAATGCAATAAAGCAACCAACATTGCACTACTGACTGGAAGTCGTGGAAAAACATCATTGGACTGGCGGTGGCGGCCGGCGGTTGTGTCGCTTTCAGCCGTCTCGCCACGACGACGCACGGTATCCATTGTCCGCGTGTAGTGGTGAAGAAAATGCACCTTCTCACGGAGTGCACTTCTATGTGGGGGAGCATCATTGTGCATGGCGCGCACGGTTGCACTACTGTGCTTGTGCTATCTTGGGGAACCTCTTCTGCCGCACATTGTCTGCGAGTAACGAAAACAGCAACCATATAGGTACAGGTAATGGAAGCTCACTGATGTATATTGCGAAGGCACTCACTTGAACTTGTGTGAATTTGACTTCAAAGCTCCCCAAATACCAACATCAACGGCTGATAAATTTCGTATTGGTAGTAGTACACCCCAGCAATGATGATGACAATGATTATAATCATGACGATGATGCTCCCCACATTGAATCTCTCGGAGAAAGAGAGATCGAACAGATCCCGCTCTCCGGAACTGTAATGGCGAGCGAGCGAGCGCTCACCCAAGTAGAGTTATCATGGATGTCCTCCATCAATCACGGTCTCGAAGGCACCGAACACGTGCTCTCCCGGCTCGGCGGCGCGCGCTTTCGTATGCCATATTTATGAATGACACGACCCATACCAACAGCAACCGCGATGATGGACGATGACGATGACAGCCACCCCACGACGACAATGGGAGAGCCAAAACTATCACCCACCGGCTCCGCGCCACCCACCCGATCACACCGACCCAAGCGATGGCGATGGAAAAGGGTAGCCCCAC
This sequence comes from Aedes albopictus, assembly GCF_035046485.1. NCBI lineage: Eukaryota > Metazoa > Arthropoda > Insecta > Diptera > Culicidae > Aedes > Aedes albopictus. Next base: position 478,852,080 of record NC_085137.1, on the reverse strand, counting down.
TATGATCTACGCGGCTGAGCCGATGACGACGACGACGACGAGCTCTCCCAGATTTGCTGCGTGCTCCGGCGTTGTGCCGATTTTTTTCTCCATCTTGGAGAAGGGGGCGGCGCTATTTTGGCTCGGTTGGTTGGTTTTGTTGGCGTTTTTTGGGAGAGGTGCGATTTAGTTTTCGACTTTTTATTCTTTCTGTTATTCAGCAGGCGCGAATAGTTTTTTATTGAATATTTATTTCCGGCGTTCGATTGGTGCGTGAGTTTGAGGGGGCACGCGTGATTGATGGCTGTTTTTCTCCCTGTGCGCCGGTAGTTGAGTGCCGCGCGTCAGTAGGAAAAATTGATATTGCTATGAAATTGCATTAACAAAAGAACTGTCTGAATGTTTTGCAATATACAACATTCGGATAAATCCCTTTTTCATAACGCAAATTGTACTGCAGTTGAAGATTTATGTAAACAATTTTAGGACATGAAGCCTTCTCAGTGCAGAGAACCTACACAATTCAGGTGTTCGTTGAAATGCTGGCTCCACCTTTTGATCATCTCACATTGGATCGTCAAAAGACCCCAACACATTTCGGTTCGCTTCGCAGCCTTGGCGGAATGCGCTGAGCTTCTGGTAGAACTTCCGTGATTTTTGAGAACGGCAAAGCTATTCGATTTCCTCGCACTCTGCTTCTTCCAGACGACGTTTCTTTTCCCGAAAGAGGTGGGGCTGCTCCGCTTGCCTTTGTAACGTTCCACGTTCTGCCGAGTCCCATGCTGCAGCATCACCGCCCTTGCGGTGCACACTGGGGCAGAACGCAGTTATGGACAGACAAAACCTCTAGTGCTCTGGATATGCATTATAGAGATTTGGTGTCTTTAGAGAAGTGTCTTGTAAGAGTTTTGACTAAAATCTGGTAACTCAATAATTGATCTAGATAAGTTGCAACTGATCTAGATCAGTTTTAGCTTTTTATAGAAGCGTCATAGAAGAAAACATTTTTCTGCAAAGTTGTTCATTCTGATATTTTTGACATTTCTTCCGAAGACACTTATACTCTATAATGCACACGAAAGGCACAGTGGGCTACTTTACTGAAAAAGTCGAAAAAATCGATTTTGATCAATATTTTGAAGTAAAACCAATCAGAAAAAAATTTCGAACGTTAGATTAGCAAAAATATACATATACGAAAAAGATTATTCCATAACAAAAACTTACATAATCACGGAAATTGGAGGTTTTTCTTATAAAAATAACAAAAAAAGGTGATTTACAATTTCTTTGATAACTCATGAAGCAGCAAGCGGAGGCAGCTAATTTTTCGGCTAAAACATGTCAATACCACTAGCATCGATACAGTGGGGAAAGAAAAGTGGGGTAACTCGGGGCTTTTACTATATACTAGTATGAAATCACCACGAAAATAAATAGAAATTGACCATTGAGATCAATTTTTTGAACTCCAAACATGATGTAAAGCAATTTTCCGATTGTTTTTAATGTAACATGTCTGGGTAATCACTGTGATAAAACATGAATACAATAATAGTAGTTTACGCAACAAGGTGCAGAATGACGATTTTTACAGCACGAGTCGTATATTTATACAACGAGGCTTGCCGAGTTGGATAATTACGACGAGTGCTGGAAAAATCGAGTTCTGCACCGAGTTGCGTACAACGTTTTTTTGCAATTTCATAAATTACCCTTGAGGATAGTTTTCAACAAAACTTTTTCATCAAATTGCACACTGATGTTCATAGCCAATGTTTAAGAAAATCAGATCATAATAGGTTATACTGTGCAGTTGTCACAATTTTTCAAAACTGCGTTCAGAAAGAATCAAGAAGTTGACCAAAACTGAAAACAGTGCTGTAATGGTTCATTACGCAACGCAAATCAGTGCTGTAATGAATCATTACAGCACTGTTAATTTGGTGTGGGAAAGTAGGCCTTTTCCTGTCAGATTTGCGTGAGGTAAAACAGCCTATTACGATGATAAATTGCAAAAATACATATTTAGTGCTGATCCAGCCAGTATATGCCATGTAAATGTGTATCTAGATACAGTGGTACAAATTCGTTTAAACGCACTTGATTTTTGAACGGTAAACTTTACTTGAAAATCATCTGTGTTTTATTGTATTATATTTTGATAGACACTCACGTAATATACTATCTGCACGAGTAACGAAAAATTCTTTTCAATTAGTTTCATTTTTATCAGGGAATAACTATCTAAGTTTTGGAGGAAAATTCGTTTAAACGCACTTTTTTCGATTTTTCCATAATTGTCATTGGAAAATTATTAAACAATTTTTGATATCAATATGCATTTCTAAAAGTACTAGGACTAGTGATACTTAGAGCGGTATTATCATAACTTTTAATATGCAGCAACATAAAGAGAATGCTTTGAGAAACATGTGCGTTTAAACGAATTTGTACCACTGTATGTTATTTTTATTGATTTGGACCCTACGTCTTGACAAACAAATATATACCAAATAATTTAATGTGCGCTTCAACAATATCACTGATTTAACAAATATCAGATTTGGTTATTGAGCATATATTCATAAACATAGGTTAAATCAAATGAATTATCAGTATATAATATATTTTACGATAATTTCAATCTGTGAACTGCAGCAAAAAATCTCGATATGAGCCATTGCTCTCTCCCTACGTTTATCAGGCATATGTTCTAAGATAATCGAACACATAAAAATTGTTTCACCACCTTCCGCTATTATATGAGTATATAGATACAACAATATTATTACTTGAGGTCCCTCTCAATAAAAATCTAGATATACATTCATAAGGAACATATTGACCTGAAAAGCGCCAAACCAATTTTATTATAAATGTGCTTCATCACAAAAATTCTCCAGGCATGCTGCATTAAAGAATAATCGAAAAATTGTTTTACATCATGTTAGGTTTTCAAGAACTTGGCCTTAACCCTTCAGCACGCGCACTGTTGTAAAAAGTACAACACTACCAAAAAACCTCGCTTTTCGTATACAGCGCGAGCGCGGTGCGGTTTCGGTTGCTTGATGGCGCGCGTCCTGGAAGGTTTATTGCTAATTTTCATATATTTTCGAAATGATTTCATACTAGTATATAGTAAAAGCCCCGAGTTACCTCACTTTTTTTCCCCACTGTATCGATGCTAGTGGTATTGACATGTTTTGGCCAAAAAATTAGCTGCCTCCGCCTGCTGCTTCATGAGTTATCAAATAAATTGTAAATCACCTTTTTTTGTTATTTAAATAAGAAAAACCTCCAATTTCCGTGATTATGTAAGTTTTTGTTATGGAATAATGTTTTTCTTATATATTTTTGCTAACCTAACGTTCGAAATTTTTTTTCTGATTTTTTCACTTCAAAATATTGATCAAAATCGATTTTTTTTTCGATTTTTTCAGTAAAGTAGCCCACTGTGCCTTTCGTGTGCATTATGGAGTATAAGAGACTTCGGAAGAAATGTCAAAAATATCAGAATGAACAACTTTGCAGAAGAAAATTTTCTTCTATGACGCTTCTACAAAAAGCTAAAACTGATCTAGATCAGTTGCAACTTATCTAGATCAATTATTGAGTCACCAGATTTTAGACACTTCTCTAAAGACACCAAACCTCTAGGATGCATATCCAAAACACTAGAGGTTTTGTCTATCCATAACTGCAGTCTGCCCCAGTATGCGGTGTAAGGAGTGGACCAACCGGTCACGCGCTTCTGCATATCCCATCACAAAAGCTGTTCCCAGATCGCGTATATTGCCGTAGCTCTGGTAGATGGTATGATTACCTCTAAAGGTTAGTACCATGCAGAGAAGTTGTTTATAAAGAGAAACGCGAAGACTGAAACCAAAAGTTCCAATTGAACCGTCAAACGCGGTTCCAATCGAGCAAATTCAAGGGTTTAGAACAACAGAGAACAACATTGTAAACAAAACTCAACATGAGAGTGTGTAAGTGCAAACCGTGACGTCACTTATTTGCTTGATGTCTTTTGGACAGTTCAGAGGAACACGCACGCTAAAATATATTTTTGTTTACCTAAAAAAACTTATTGTTATTGGGAGGGATGTAAATAAACATAACCAAAATCCTCTCCGCGTTTCTCTATAAACAACTTCTCTGGTATCATGGTTCTTTTTCAAAACATTCCCTACAACGCTTAATCCGCGGTCCTTTATTTAGTACAGGGGTTTTCAGATCGTGCAACAGGGTGCACTTGGTGCAACGCGAAGCCTTGCCAAGTGCACCACGACACTTATCTTTGGTAGTGAACATGCTGCAAATTTGAGGCACAACAACACTAACAACATGAATGACTGATAGCAATGTTTAACCACAGAAAAACAGACGTAACTCTTGGAACAAATTTCAGCCAAAAACATCGTCACGAAAACGCAATCGCCCAATACGAATCATGCTGTGCTTGGACAAGCAAATACTATTGTCGTCGCGGTTGAAACCCGAAGTTTCCCCACACCCGACAATCGAATTTTCTCAAAATCTATACATACGTGAAACCTAACGTCGGACGTAGTGCGCTGGACAGCGGACCTGGCCCTCTATCCAGCGCTCTGTGCCCGACGTACGTCCGACACACGGTTTAGGAGAAACATCGATTTTCGCGTGTCAAAAATTCCGATTTTCAACTGCACGAACAATAGATGGTGGTAGTGAGAAAACGTCAAACAGGATCAAATCCTATGTGAGCTCCGCGAGTGGCCAATCGGCCAACTACCATATACTTGAATCCACCGTTAAAAAGGTGATCGACGGAGTGCGAGTAGAGTGCTACAATCTCGAAACAAATTATTGCAAAGCATCTTTGCAGCAGATGTAATTAAGAGTATAGATAGATGTACAGTGGGCTTCGTGGCCGAGCGGTAAGCGGCGTCAGTCGTTTAGGTGTCTCGTAAGCCTCGGAGTGTGGGTTCGATTCCCGCTCCAGTCGGGGAAAACTTTTCGTTAAACGGAAAATTCTCCACTGGGCCTCTGGGTGTAATATGTGTTGTCCGTTGTCAAATGTTTGTAATGTTCAGTCTGTAGAAGCCGCAAGGTCGAAGACGGTGTAATTGTCTTTTATAATGGTATCCATAATCAAATAAAAAAGGAGATAAATCTACCAAGATCCTTGTCAGATATGAACAAAATTCTATTGAATTTAAAAAGGATAAGAATCTGACTAGGTACTAAAACTTCGCTAAGATTCTCAAAATCTAGCTTATATTAGGATTTCGACTAAATGTTTGATGTTTCAGGTGGCTTTCTCAGTCGAGAACAACAACTACAACCGACAACTTTAAAACGATCGTTACCAGCGCTGTGGGATTCAAATAAAATTAAAAATAAAAGAAAAACAAGTAATGAAAAGGCAGGCCAAACACAAATGTTTAGGCGAAAATCCATACGAGATACGATAGACACTACGACCCTTGAGAAATATCAAAACCCATCGGCCGAAACGTCGGGAAAGTAGACAATAATTTTTCTCGACTTTAAGACTGAGACACGGAATCTGGCTAATATTTCTGAGGATCTCAGGAGAGATCTTCCAATTATCTTTCAAGTCATTCACCAAGCATCTGAAGGAAGTTTACTAATGATCTGGAAATAATCCTCAAATTTTTCATAAGTTAGCCATAGATTAAATTTAATAGAATATATTAGAATATGCTCTTAAAAAAGTCAACAATATTATTGATTTTTATAAGAACCACTTCAGACATTTTGAAACAATACTTTCTAATAATCATCTACCAGGAATCAACTAAAAGCTTCTGATAATTCGCTGTCACGAATTTTACCAAAAACCAGGGTCCAAATTCTGCTGCATAGTCTTATAGAAAAATGTCTGAAAATTATAGCGGCGCTCTAAAACCATCCAAACTTGCGACGAAAACACATTTGAACAGACTTCAAATTTCATCTTTTAAATTGTCTAAACGAGTGCACCACGCAGCAATTTATTTCCAAAAAGTGCACCGCAAAACAAAAGATCTGAAAACCCCTGCTTTAGTAGATCTTCAAGAATGCGTGTGCGCCCAATGAAGTTGAGAGACCTGCAGTTCCACGTTCCGTGTTCCCAATCGCAAGTCCTTTTCCGTCGTGTAGGTCGTTTCCGTTAATCTGGTTCGTACATACCGTACCGATCAGGCTAAAGCCGGGGGGCCTCTGCTGTACATAGTAGCCGTCTCCATTCCACACGGTCCATGGCTTTGTGTCTCCAGCTCCGCACACTGCGTAGGGTCCGCAGATCGTCCTCCACTTGGTCGACTCACCTAGCTCGCTGCGCTCCACGTCTTCTTGTACCGGTCGGATGACTCTCAAGAACCATTTAAGTCGGGTTGCTATCCGACATCCTGATGACGTGACCCGTCCACCGTAGCATCCCGATTTTCGCGGTGTGGACGATGGTTGGTTCTCTCAGCAGCTGATGCAGCTCGTGGTTCATTCGCCTTCTCCAAGTCCCGTCTTCCATCTGCACTCCGCCGTAGATGGTACGCAACACCTTCCGTTCGAAAACTCCAAGGGCGCGTTGCTCCTCTGCGTGTAGGGTCCATGTTTCGTGCCCATAGAGGACGACCGGTCTAATCAGCGTTTTGTAGATGGTTAACTTCGTGTTACGGCGAACTTTATTCGATCGTAGAGTTCTGCGGAGTCCAAAATAAGCACGATTTCCTGCCACAATGCGCCTCTGAATTTCTCTGTTGGTGTCGTTGTCGGTGTTCACCAGTGAGCCCAAGTACACGAATTCTTCAACCTCCTCGATTTCATCACCGTCGATATAAATTCGGGGTGGCGGGCGCGGTGATTCCACCCTGAAGCCATTTGTCGTCATGTACTTTGTCTTCGACACATTAATGACTAATCCGATTCGCCTGGCTTCACTCTTTAGTCGGATATACATTTCCGCCATCCTCTCAAATTTACGAGCTATAATATCATTATCATCAGTGAAACCAAGCAGCTGAACGGACTTCGTGAAAATTGTTCCACTCGTGTTTATCCCCGCTCTCCTAATTACACCCTCTAAAGCAATGTTGAACAGCAAGCACGAAAGTCCATCACCTTGCCGTAGCCCTCTGCAAGATTCGAAGGGGCTCGAGAGTGTCCCTGATACTCGAACTACCCACATCACTCGATCTATCGCCGCCTTGATCAATGGTATCAGTTTATCCGAAAATCCGTATTCGTGCATAATCTGCCATAGCTGTTATCGATCAATTGTATCATACGCCGATTAGAAATCAATGAAGAACCCAAGTAACAAATCTTAATTCTATTTGGTTTTATTTGTTTTTATGATAGTTTTATCGGAACATTGCATATTCTAGTTAATCTTATCGGAGTTTCAGCAGAGCACAACTATTCTTCGTCAATATGTGGTTTTAAAAACACCTCCAAGAATACTTGAGATTCTGTTCATAAAACCATAAACACAACAAGAACTGTTGAACTTATTTTCAGTTTTATAAGGTTCTTGTAGTTATCTTCAATCATCCGTTCTTGATCAAGAGCAACTTATTCCATTATTGCTGTCAATCAAGAACACCTACCCGGAAACCCAACCGCGACGCGGTGCAGTGCCAAGTTCCTCCGGTGGGTATGATCATCCAGGACGTCGATTCCTGTACAATTGAGGTTCCAATCATCGATCTTCAATATCAACAACTACTTACCTGTTGGAAGTGCTGACCGGAGGAATGAGGTACTGCACCGCATCAAGGCCGGTTATCGAAAAAGGTCTGCCTGGTTGGCAACGGTACCAGGCTGATGATTAAATTCATCGGACGAGATTCACAAAATCCTCCGCGGTGCGATAATTTATTGTTTGTTTACAATTTGGCGTACATGATTTATGACGTTCTCGGTGGAGTTTGCATAAACCTACATCAAGAACGTTATAAACCTGAGTACTCTTGAGTAATACTTCTTACTGTGTGGTGCAAGAACGGGCACTCAGCATATACTGTAACGTGGGCTGAACATTGACGGGCAACCCTGTACATGGGCACTCACCGTGAGCACCACCAGCACTAGCTCATGCTCGCAACCGCCATTGCATCATCCTCTTTCGGCTTTCTACCAGCAAGCAGGTAAGACGTGTGTAAACGTATTTGGCGGAGTGATCCCTTTTTCCTGTACAGATTTAGCGTTTCACAATGGCGGATCCTACCAGGTGTTACACGATTTTTCGCTTGTAACTCAAATAAAGAACCAAAATTCCTATAAAATCTAGTGAAAATACTCGGGAAAAGGGACCACTCGAAGTCAAAGCAAGCAAAAAGTGAGATTGAAGCTAAACAAAGATCGAAAATTAGTGGATCAACCGCAGGAAACCGCGAAGCCGCGTTGGAGTAATTAAGTGGAAATGTGTTTAAAGTTGAACAAATTATGCAAAGCGGATTCCTAAAATCGCGCTGCACAAGCTGTAAATCGACGTTTATCAGATCTTAACCGCCGATTATTGAGCAGGTTTGCTAAACCGTGCTGATCGGGTCAAAAACAACCACGCAGGACAAACAGAAATGTTATCAAGCGAGTCGGAAATACTGCGCTATAAAATGGAAAATTAAGTGAAGCGGATTTCAAAATCGCGCTCCAATAAAGTGAAGCGAATTTAAAATATTGCGCTCCGTTAAAGTGAAGCGAATTTAAAATATTGCGCTCCGTTAAAGTGAAGCGAATTTGAAAGATTGCGCTCCGTTAAAGTGAAGCGGATTTGAAAGATTGCGCTCCGTTAAAGTAAAGCGGATTTCCAAAAATCGCGCTCCCTGAAAATGACAACAAACTAACTTCGATTGCTTGTGTGTATTCCCTACAGGCAAGAATCAAGCAAGCTCCCAGCTAAACACAGCTTAATTGAGTCATGGCTGAAAAAGGAAAGTACGTTCGCCGCATCGTTGACTACGAGTCGGACGACGATGAAGACGACAGACCGAACACTAGTGGCAATACGACGAGCATCGGCGAAACGGGAAACCATGCAACACCAAACAGCGACTCTGATGACGCATCGACCGACACTGGCGATGACCCGAAAACAGGTAGCGCTAGTACCGACGGAAATGACACCGACTCTTACAGCGAAGCATCGACTTCATCGTCATATTCGACAAGATCGCCATCCGAACCTCCATCAACCCCGGAGTCACCACCGCAAAAGGATTTGAATAAAACAGCATCCGAACGTGCCAATTCCGAACGATTTGATCGTATGGAGAGAATGATTGCGGACATGAGTAATGCCCTGACCCGATTCCAAGCAAATGTTGGTCAGATACCAAGTGACGACGTGGATAAAAGCTGGAAATTATCGAACGACGTAGATCAACGCGGAAACAGCGAAAATACGCCCTCAAACATTCGGTGGGATCACTTGAAGCCATTCCCAAGCGGTATCGCATCAAGTAAGATGTGGGAGGAGTGGAACCGTTACGTTGAAAAGTTCGAAGTTGCGGTTTCCTTGAACAACGTGAACGACCCGGTTAAAAGGACCCAACTTTTGTTTCTATCCATGGGCGATGAGCTACAAGGGATCGTAAAAGCGGCTAAATTGCGCCCAAGCCTTTCGAACAATAACTGCTACAGAACATTCGTGACTAACATCCAGGACTACCTGCGAACGATGACTGATACCTCCGCCGAACACGAAGCGTTTTCGAGAATGAAACAAGAGGTTGGCGAATCGGCAGTCTCGTTCCATTCACGATTGATGTGCAAGGTGAGATCGTGCAACTATATCGACGAGGACAGATTTGTACGAGCGCAGCTCCTCACAGGCCTCAGAAATCGTGAATTGGTAAAACAGGCCAGAATATATGGCCACGATACAAATTTCATCGTCCAGTCGGCCACCCGGGATGAAACTTACGAGTCCGAAACTAGGCAGCAGGATGAACCGAACGTTCTCGCAATCAGGAGCCACCGTGGAGGACCCTCATATGATCAACTGAACCGGAAGCGCCCAAGCAACGGTACCAGAGCGGGCGCACCACCACCCAAGCATCAACGTAGTGGCGAAAACTACCGAGGATCACAGGGACAGCGTGAACGATGCACTCGTTGTCTCCATTTCAACCACAGGAACGGACAGTGCCCCGCACTAACCCGGAATTGCAACGTCTGTGGCAAACGTGGCCACTACGCGGCGGTCTGTCGTCAGAAACAGGTCAATATCATGCAGAGCGGACCAAGCTTCGACAGGCTGTCCAACAGAACTGACAATTCAGGTGGCGATAAGCAGGACAACAAACAGGTAATACATGAGAACTGATTTGTTCAAGTTTGTTTTCTTTTCATGGTATACTATTATTGAACTAGCGCAAATAAAATCATATTCGTTGAACTCATACGATAAATTTGTTTACTGTTCATTTGTCACATTATCTCTAATCTAGCTGATTAATGCTCTTACACTCGAGGACGCCATGATTACCTGTTCCATCGGTTCATCTTCCCCCATACGCTTCTTAATTGACTCGGGAGCAGACGTAAATGTTATTGGTGGGAGTGACTGGATGGAACTAAAACAAGAGTTCCGAATGGGCAAAGCAACGCTGGAAATCGTCAATGCGCCCAGTGAGAAGTTACATGCCTACGGATCCCAAGAACCGATGATGGTCGAGTGCAGTATCAAAGCCAAAATCACAACTGCAAACTCGACAGCACCAAACATAACTGCCATATTTCACGTGGTTCCAAAAGGAAAAAGGTCACTCCTTGGGCGCTCTACATCGAGTGACATGGGATTGCTGCATATAGGAGGCAGAATCAACAACTGTGAGCTTCAGAACAAAGCGAAGTTTCCAAAAATGCCCGGGGTGAAGGTCAAATTCAGCATTGACCCATCAGTTCCGCCAACCAAAAGCGCCTATTATAATGTACCAGCTGCGTACAGGTAAGATACAACATAGCGTAACATTAACATAGGAACATCGCTGGCATAGAACGCACTTATCTCTTTCCTTTATATGGTAGTTTATGATCCACAAAGGTTTATTGTAGAACTCCACCATTTTAGTTTAACATTCAGCATTAACTTTCAAGTATTGTCAATTAATTGCAACAATATGGAATTTATCGCTTCACGATCGATTTACAGCTTGTTCAAGCAGGTAGAAAGAAAGGGTGAACTTACTTCTACCAGGAATCATACATGTTCATAGCCAGCGACAATTATTTGCGCAAATACGTTACAATAATCATACTGATTTTAGGGAAGCAGCCCGCCAAAGACTACTAGAGATGGAAGCTCAAGGAGTAATAGAGAAAGTTACCTCCGCCCCCAACTGGATAAGCGGCATGTCAGCCGTGGCCAAAGGGCGAAACGATTTCCGCCTCGTGGTTAACATGCGCGCCCCGAATCGAGCAATAAACCGTGAATACTTTAGATTGCCCCTACTCGAAGACATGCGAGTCAAGCTTCACGGAGCGAGATTTTTCACGAAGCTAGACTTGCAAAATGCGTTTTATCACTTGGAACTGTCCGCGCGATTTAACAACTTTCATGACGGAAGACGGGATGTACAGATACACCAGACTCATGTTTGGCGTAAACTGTGCGCCAGAAATATTCCAGCGTGAGATGGTCCGAATCCTGAAGGATGTTGGCGATAACATAATCGTGTACATCGATGATTTTTTGATCTTTTCGGACACACTAGAAGGTCTGCATAAAACTGTCACTAAGGTATTGCAGATCTTAAGGGCAAACAATTTGACTCTAAACACAGCTAAGTGCGAGTTCGACAGGACCAAGCTGCAGTTCGTTGGCCATGAGCTCGATGAAAAAGGATTTCATATCGACAATGAAAAAGTCAAAAGCGTACGGAATTTCAGAGAACCAGCGTCATTGTCAGAGCTCCGAAGTTTTCTAGGGCTGGCGTCATACCTCAGCCCCTACTTGAAAAACTTCGCTGACATCTCGAGTCCATTATGGGCGGCGACAATCACGAAATCATGGACATGGGGACCAGAACAGACAAAGGCATTTCAATTGGTCAAAGAGCGCATTATCGACTGCACAGTATCACTAGGGTTCTTTTCGGAAAACGACAAAACTGTCCTCTACACTGACGCTTCTCCGGTTGCACTGGGAGCGGTACTTGTCCAAGAGGGAACTAGTCAAGCACCTCGCATAATAAGCTTCGCATCCAAGGCCCTGACTTCAACCGAAAGGAAATACGCACAGAACCAACGAGAAGCGTTGGGAGTAGTATGGGCGGTGGAACATTTTTCCTATTTCCTTCTCGGTCGGCGGTTTATTCTTCGTACAGATGCGCAAGGCGTCACATTCATACTCAACAGGTCAAGGGAAGATTCAAGGAGAGCACTGACACGCGCTGATGGATGGGCCCTCAGGCTAAGCCCATATCGATACGATATCGAATACGTGCGCGGTACTGATAACATCGCTGACCCACCATCCAGGCTCTACACTGGGAAGGACGCCCCATTCGATGATGAAAGCAGCCCATGGGAAATAGCCACCCTTGAGGCCAACTCAATTGGATTCCTAACGGAAGCTGAAATAAGAAGCGCTACGGATCAAGATGAAACTTTACAGCAGGTGATCAAGGCTCTGGAAACGGGAATCTGGCCTGACGATTTGCGAAAGTATCGTGCAGTTGAAAATGATTTGTACACTCTGGATGGGATTATCGTTAAAACCGGGTGCGCAGTTGTACCGAAAGTACTCCAATCGCACGCTTTGGAGGTGGCACACGAGGGTCATCCGTCCATAGCCAAGATGAAAAGTATCCTGCGACAACGTGTATGGTGGCCTGGAATGCCGAAGGATGCCACAGACTGGGTTCAATCGTGCGAAACATGCTGTATTAACGGAAAACCCGAAAGAACAACGCCAATGCAACGAGTATTCGCCCCAAAAACGCCCTGGAATACAGTTGCTTTAGATTTCAATGGACCGTATGTCAAATTTGGAGGGATTCTTATTTTAGTCATCGTCGATTACAAGTCAAGATATATAATCGCCAGAACGGTCAAGTCGACCAAATTTGAATGCACCAGGACAGTCCTTGACGACGTGTTCCAGAAAGGATTCCCTAAAATCATCAAAACGGACAATGGACCGCCATTCAACGGACAAGATTTTGCTGCATATTGTAAACAACGAGACATTACTGTAACTTTTTCGACGCCTTTGTTTCCGCAGCAAAACGGCTTGGCAGAAAGTTATATGAAACTGATAAACAAAGCCATGTCAACTGCATCAGCGAACAAAACAAATTACGTTGATGAACTAAGGAAAGCAGTAAACGCCCACAACGCAGCTGCCCACAGCATTACAAAAGCTCCACCTGAAGAGGTAATGTACGGGCGAAAAATAAAACGTGGACTGCCTTTGCTCCAGCATAGCAAGTCTGACTTTGACGAGGACCTTCTACAACACAGAGATCGTGAGGCCAAACTAGCAGGTAAGCAACGTGAAGATGCTCGGCGCGGTGCCCGCCTCTGCAAGGTTAAGCCTGGAGATGAAGTTGTCATCGAAAGGCCTAATCGCACAAAAGGAGATTCGCGATTCTCCCCGACGCGCTATACCGTAACGGAGGAACGGAATGGCAGCCTTGTCCTTAACGACGGAAAGGGAAAGATTTCCAAGCGACACGTAACCCAGACTAAGAAAGTCCAACCATGGCGCGATACTGGAGATGGTCTACAAGATTTGTCGAAATCACCGCACAAAACCTCCCGGAAGCACGACGAGCAGCAAGCACAGCATACTGACACACCGGAGCGACCGACGCGTGAAAAGCGGGCACCGGCCTTCCTGAATGATTACATCCGATCAGTCGTCGACGAAGAGTGATTTGTTTATTGAGCTGAAATAAAAGATAGTTGAATTAGGAATCGATCATCAGAATTGCTCTTATTGTTTTGAATTTATTTCTCTTCTTTCTTTCTGAGTAGTCAATCGTTACTTACGAGAAAAACAGGAAAGCTAAGCCACTTTTCAAATAAAATTTTCAGTCTGCACGGATTCTTTTCCTTTCTGCCCTGATGGATGCTATCAGTTTGACAATGACAATGTCAAACTGACATCTCGGTTTTGGACGCGTTCTCGGATAGCAGCCCTTGCAGCAATGGCGTTAGCGTTAGAAATGCCGAGGGGTGATTAAACACGTAAATTAAATACACGGAAAGAAAAACGGTATGAACTCTAAAAAAATTATAAATGGAATATGAAATGAAATCTATGAAATGAAAATTATGATCTTTTAACCATTTGTTTAGAACATCCCTCGGTACCTGTAATAGTAGCGGCTTTACATGAGTTGATTGATTTAAAACTAGTGAGATAAACATAGCTCAATGTCCATTGACTTGGCCGTTTTGAACAGTCAATTTAACGAGCCGTTTTTATGGGAAAAATTGAAAGGAGGTGGCGTCCGAGGTGGCGTCCTCGGTGGCGTCATAAAACGTGAACATCAATATCACTTATCAATATTGATGTCGTTTCCGAGGTCGTTTCTTAGAATGGTTCATTGATTTTCTATCTCAAACATTATCAATCCATATTTTTTCGGAGAGGAAGTGAGATGTGTGGTGCAAGAACGGGCACTCAGCATATACTGTAACGTGGGCTGAACATTGACGGGCAACCCTGTACATGGGCACTCACCGTGAGCACCACCAGCACTAGCTCATGCTCGCAACCGCCATTGCATCATCCTCTTTCGGCTTTCTACCAGCAAGCAGGTAAGACGTGTGTAAACGTATTTGGCGGAGTGATCCCTTTTTCCTGTACAGATTTAGCGTTTCACACTTACTCTTGCATAAGATGAAATAAATTTAAAACGTTCTTGATGGAGGCCAACCAGGCTCCATTGAGAACGTTAAAAATCCTAGTATTCTTGAGTTATGCTTTTAGCTCTGGCATGAGTTGAAAGAAATTTAAGACGATCTTATGGCGATGTTGATTAAAACCATCGATGATGGACCGACCACCGGCCTAGATTTCAATGGAAGCCATATTGAGGAAACTCATGAGCAATGCTCACATGACAAGAAATTATATTTTTAAATATTTTATTAGTGCGTTAAAATGGTAGCGCGTTGCAATTTTTGGAAGTATCTTGCAAAATATATACGATGAATTTTGCTTGGCATTTGCCATCCTTGTTACACCACGGAAATATTTCCAATTTGTGTAATAAATTAATCTAGATTACAACAATGTGTCATTTTCATTGTGTTTTTAATTTCAATTTAATTCACCAAACTTTTCTGTCGACATAAAAACTGCATCAACAACAACACTGATAAACTTATTATCGTTTTATCGTGCACTTGAAGAATTGTACAAGGAGAGAGCAATTCGCCTTGAGGACAACTTGGGAAGTACAACAAGTTTTAAGAGAAATTTAAAAACAACTCTCCAAGGGCCTCTTTGGTCTTATGGCGGGTTTATGGTTGAGTTGATGTTGTTTTGCAGAGCAATTTGGTTTATGAATGCTTTTAAAGAACAGGTGTTGAAGAATACTTGAAAAGCATTATAAAATTAATTTTGTTACTTGGGAAGTGATGTGTGGGCACGTTGTATTTGCGGCATTTCTGCAACACCTGGCGGATGGCGTACATCTGGTCCGTTGTAGCGCGTTCACCCATAAGGGGCCGTTCATAAACCACGTAGACTTTTTGGGGGGAGGGGGGGTCTGGCCAAAGTCTACGCTCCATACAAATTTTATTTTTTTTGTATGAACGAAAGTCTACGAGGGGGGAGGGGGGGGTCTGAGATGACCAAATTTTGGTCTACGTGGTTTATGAACAGCCCCTAAGTCCAGCCTGATATTGCCCCACGAACTCTCTTGCAATCGGTGCTAGTCGGCGGCATAAAATTTGAGAGAGTATCTTGTAGGCAGCGCTCAGTAGTGTGATCGCGCGATAGTTCCCGCAATCCAACTTGTCGTCCTTTCTGTAGATGGGACACACGATACCTTCCATCCATTCCTCCGGTATTACTTCCTCCTTCCAAATCTTGGTAATGACCCAGTGTAGTGCTCTCACCAGTGCTTCTCCACCGTATTTTAGAAGCTCGCTTGGTAGTTGATCTGTTCCAGCGGCTTTGTTGTTTTTCAACCGGCCAACCTCCTCCTCAATCTCTTGAAGGTCAGGGGCCGGAAGTCTTTCGTCCTGTGCACATACTCCTAGATCTGTTACCACGCTACCTTCGGTACTTGCAACGTCACCATTGAGGTGCTCATCGTAATGCTGCCGCCACCTCTCGACCACCTCACGCTCGCTCGTGAGAATATTCCCGTGATTATCTCGGCACATGTCGGCTTGTGGCACAAAGCCCCTGCGCGAGCGGTTCAGCTTCTCGTAGAACTTTCGTGTGTCCTTAGCGTGGTACAGCTCTTCCATCGCTTCGCGATCTTGTTCTTCCTGCTGGCGCTTCTTCATCCGGAAGACTGAGTTCTGCCTGTTCCGCGCCTGTCTGTAACGTGCCTCATTCGCTTTCGAACGGTGTTGCAACTATCTCGCCAGCGCTGTATTCTTCTCGTTTTTCATCTGTTCACATTCGCCGTCGTACCAGTCGTTTCTGTGATTCGGAGTCACGAAGCCTAGTACTGTAGCCGAGGTACTACCTATGGCGAATCGGATGTCCCACCAACCATCTTTAAGTGTAGCTGCGCCGTTCTGATCTTCCGTTGGTAGGGCCACTACTAGCTGCTGCGCGTAGTCTTGAGCCACTTCGACTTCGACGCGTGGTAATAACTGTCAAAAGTTTTGAGCGCATGCATACAGCGACTTAGTGATCCGAATCTATATTCGCACTGCGGTAGTTGCGGACATGGTTGTATCCGAGAAGAATTAACCGTTGATTGGAACGTCGTCAATTTGGTTTTCTGTTTGATGGTCAGTAGGTGATCTCCAGGTGGCTTTATGGAAGAAAGTGCTTCGGACTACCATACCACGGGTGGTTAACAAATTTAGGCATCGATAGCCATTTTCATTCGATACGGCGTGCAAGCTGTTTCGCCCGATTACATGTACATTTCCTCCCTTCCTACCTGCGCGTTCATGTCACTGATTTTCACGTCATGCGGTGAGCAACCATCGTATGTTTGCTCTAACTGCGCGTGGAACGCTTCTTTCGCGTCATCAGGTCTCCCTTCGTGTGGGCAGTGGACGTTGATGATGCTGTAGTTGAAAAAACGGCCCTTAACTCTCAACATGCACATCCTTGCGTTGATCGGCTGCCACCCGATCACACGTTGTCGCATCTTGCCCAACACTATAAATCCTGTTTCCAGTTCATTTGTGGTGCCACAGCTTTGGTAGAAGGTTGCCACTCGATGCCCGTTTTTCCACACTTTCTGTCCAGTCCAACAAAGTACCTGCAACGCCACGAAGTCAAAGTTGCAGAGATGTATTGTCTATCCAGTTGGAATCAAGACCGACATTCAATCAAAAATTGCCATTTTCTTGGTTCACAAGTGTCGCAACTGTTTCGCATCTAGTGCGCTGCGCTGCTGACGACAACGGGAAGGATGCGCACTACTTTTGACATAATTAACCTTCACATACCCGACCCCCGACAGCTCATTTTCAAAAAGCTGGCATTTTATCAATTTTCATCCGATTTTTTTGAAGTCGCCCTCAATCGATCATAAATTGGTGAAAGTTTATTACACTAAAATGGCCATGTAATATCCCGAACCATTCCGGAGATATTCTGGATTGTACTGGGGTCAGGGGGTGGGGGAGGTGTCTGTTTTGCCAAATGGATAAAAGTAATTATATCGTGTGTTATTGTGTTTGAGAGGCCCCCGCGGAACCTGTTTCAGGTGCTCCGGAGCGAGCATATCAGTTGCTACATACTTCAGTCATTTTTTTCTGCCCCATTCTCTCGGAATCATTAAGTTTGATGCGTCTCACGGCATGTTTTGGTTGCAATCCAGAAATGTCCCCTATGTCACCCCCGTAGAACCTATGCTAGATGTTCCGGGGTGGCCATATTAGGTGATACAGACTTCAGGGTACCGTTTCTGACTCAGTCATTCGAAATCATGAAGTTTGATATGTCGCACGACATGTTTTGGATGAAAACCAGAAGTGTCCCCAATGAGGCCCCCGCGGAACCTGTCACGGTGATCCAGATGGGCCAACTTATTCAAATCTGATTATTGCAGTTGTGTTTTATTTTTCGCAATGGAAATTTCGCTGAAAATCGATGGTTCAAACACTATAACACACGAAATAATCATTTTTAGCCATTTCGGCACCCTCCCCCCCAGTACAATCCGGAATATCTCCGGAATGGTTCCATATATTACATGGCCACTTGGGTGTAATAAACTTTCACCAATTTATGATCGATTGAGGGTGACTTCAAAAAAATCAGATGAAAATTGTCGAAATGCCAGCATTTTGAAAATGAGATGTTGGGGGTCGGGTATGTGAAGGTTAAAAAAACGTCGCGATTTGAGTCGCGTCGCGACTTGATTGTGCGAAGTCCGGTTTGGTGGCGGCCCGACAATAGTTCGTCGAAGATTATTGTGTCACATCCTGCGAAACCAAGTGACTTGCAATTCCATGTTCCAAGTTTCTAATCGCAGTTCTTATTTCGTCGCGTGGGTGTTTGTTTGCCGATTAGATCGAGTCGAATTTTCTCCTATGTCATTCGCAATGGGGATTTTTACGGGTGGCTTATTGGGCCTACGCCAACATTGCAGACATCGTGCCAGTTCTGTTTAACGTCCCAACCAACACTGGGACGACCACGCTGATGGGGCTACCATCTTGGATCTAGCTGGGCGTGGTGCAGCGTTTCTTACTCAGTCGCTGGATGCCAGAACAGACGCTGTTTGAGCCGCACCTCCTTGGTGAACAGACACTCGGGTCGTACTTCCTCAATCTAACTGAAGTCAGAAGGACAACAGTGCACTGTCACTGCAGTGCCCAGGCTGCACTACCAGCTAAGATACAACTCTTAGCTGGCGGTTTTTGTCATCGCTTGACCCGTGGAAGCATGAGGTAGGAATTTGTGAGGACCAGAGTAGTGTTGGAGACTCTCCTTATCGACACACCGTTTTGCAGACCGGTACATACCTAGGTACATGCATCCTAAATGGGCGCGTGTTGTCCAATGA
Organism: Aedes albopictus; assembly: GCF_035046485.1. Lineage (NCBI taxonomy): Eukaryota > Metazoa > Arthropoda > Insecta > Diptera > Culicidae > Aedes > Aedes albopictus. Next base: position 478,832,947 of record NC_085137.1, on the reverse strand, counting down.
GATAGTCACCGTTACTTTAAAAACCCAATCGAACCAAGCTACTTCAATTCCAAATTGAGTGCAACGAACCAGAGCTTCTGACTATCACTTTAATTCCCCGAAACATCCGCATCAAAATCCGAATCGTGCTTCGAAAGCCATCATCAAAAGCCACGATCCAAACCGCACGTGATTGTTTATTAATTCCCACGAATGCATTAATCACCGGTGTGAATTGCCCCCGAAAGCTGTTGCTCACCTGTTAGCCATACATATGCTAACTGCATATATGTAGAGCGAGCATAGAGGCCGACCATCAGCAGGCAGGAGGACCAGTAGTCGTCGATATCGCGCCTCGATGAGCTGAGAGTACCTTCATAATGAACTGCTTAATGTAGCGTTACCTACCACCCGTTCGACGCCACCCCTGTCACCACATCAGCAGCTCAGTCCCCCAGTTGCACTAAGCGAGTGGCTCGATGTCATTCAGCCATGATCTGAATTTATGCATCAAAAATCGCACCAGCTACCCATCCGCACGCACGCATTCTGCGCCCCGTTCCAATCACGTGGGGGCCGCGCACTAAATAGTGCGGCACATTCGCGTGGTCAATAATCGCGCACGGTGTGCCTGTCGGGCACCGGAGTTTAAATAAAGCTAGTTGACGGAATCGTTAAGTATCGAGGTTGGATAGTTTGAGAATCGAGTTTTGCAAATAAATAGGAGGCAATCAGTGAAGTACTAGATTGAAAATAGTGAGCTGGATTTTTGTATGGTGAGATGATCGATTCTCCATTTCTGCAATGAAATGGTGCAACCAGCGTGGGTTATATGATTTCTTGCCTAATTTGATGCTGATTGAGCAAAAGTTTGGATAACTGTGTTGTTGTATTACAGGTATTCTTCGATATAACGTACCCTCGATATAGCGTACCCTCGATATAGCGAATTCGATATAACGTACATTTTGCTTCGATATAACGTACAACATTGAAAATTTTTATTTTTCCCACGAATAACCCTTAGGTAAATTACGAAATCACTTAAATCAATGTTTTGTGGCAGCATTAGCCTTGTTACCCAGAATTAGCGCAATTTGGGGAAAAAATTGGTGTACGTTATATCGAAGCAAAATGTACGTTATATCGAAGCACAAAAAACGAAATGACTTTTTCGTCAAAACTCAAGTTTTTCATTATTGGTTTTGTGAATTTCATCGAAATCATTATTTGGAATTAATTTCACGTCGAATACATCAATACTAGCATAAAAAGTATTAAATTTTTCTTTGTTTCGATATAACGTACACTTCGATATAACGTACAAAGAGAAAACTTTTTTGTACGTTATATCGAAGAGTACCTGTATTTATTTCTTGCAACTTCAACAACACAGTTACCCAAGCTTTTGCTCAAACAGCATCAAATTAGACAAGAAATCATATAACCCACGGTGTTTGCACCATTTCATTGCAGAAATGGAGAATCGATCATCTCACCATACAAAAATCCAGCTCACTACTTTCGATCTAGTACTTCACTGATTGCCTCCAATTGAGCGTAAATTGTCCGAATCAATGTGACCATTTCAGAGCACAGTGCACCCAAAATGCACCTTTTTCAGCACAGTTCAAATTATTAGGACACTAGGAACACCGTGGTGTGTTTTTAAAGAAAGAAGAGGAGGTAAAAAAGCATTCACAACGGTAATAATTTAGTTCAAAATTCGCTCACTACGTGGCTCTAAAAGCGATAGATCTATTAGTAGATTCTCAGCAAACGTTTTTGCTGTATAAGAGTGGAACAAACGAGTCTTAAGCAAACTTTACCTTAAGAAACTGTTAATCAGCTATTTATGTTTCTTGGGTTAGCATTGACCATCCCAAGTAACATTCTAAGTTTTGTTCGGCTCTACAAGAGATCTTCATGACCAATTTTATAAAACTTGCAATAAAATTGAATCATACAACAAAACCTCTTGATAACCTCTTTAAGAGTATCTTCCGGCTAAGTGGACCACTCTCGGAGAGGTTTTGCAAACCGCATTAAAAGTAGCAATAAACCCGTTTTAAAACCTAGTTGAAATATTTCCCATTCTCGATTGTTGTTGTTTTTTTTTTAACAAAAACTATGACAACTCAAGATGCAGAGAAGCTTCTCCGATGGCACGTAAAGTTCAGGAGGATACATCATTCGTAAGTAGAAAGCGATTATTTCAAAGTAGTCTTTTAGTAGTTATTGTGCTGGTCGGCTTATGCGCATTCGAATTTACCGTGAATATTGGGGTTGCAGAATCATAATATTATTGCGCTTCGAAAATAGTGAATATTATCATCTTGGAATGAAATAAACCAATTTGTGAATTTAGTAAAACTATCTCGAATCACAAGAAAACTCAGCAGAGAGAGTTTATTTATTTGAGCATGTTATGAAAATGGTTGCAAACTACCAATTAATTGCTAATTTAGGCAAAATTAACTATTTTTCATTCACGTAAGCTAATTCTTCAATATGGCGACGACCATAATCAGCGAAAATAAAACGAAAGCAAGTTTACTTTTATGATGACCGCAATAAACCTAGCAGTGTCGTAGTTTCTACTTTTCCACCAACAGATGTCGTTACTAATCGAACGGATCGCCATCTGTTGAGAGTTTTAACAGTTTTATTGCGGTAATAATGATTGCCAGAAGGTTTACATATCGGAAAGTTTTGTTTACTCTTAAAATCTGTCTTTATGGATATCTTCAAGTATACTATAAAACATTTTATTAATGGTTTTCATAAAAGCAGTCATAAAACTGTGAGTTTCAATTATTGCTGTAATAAAACATTAATAAAAATCAAACGAAACCAATCAGCGATGGAATTGTTACTTGGGATATGAATTAGTCGATTTATCTCATCAAGCCTTTTTATCCTGCACTCTCTAACGTACAGAACCGATCGCCACCGACCCGTTCTAAGTGATTCAATCGAGTGACGCTTCACCACACCACTCATCGTCGGCGGCGGCAGCAGCCAGCGTGGTCCTCCTTTCTGGTACGCCACCATAATCATGCCACGGTTTGACCTGCTGCTACTGCTGCAGGCCATTCAGCAGCAGTCAGCCCTCTCTGTGTGTGCCTAGTGATGATGACAATCAACCAGCGCCAGCGCTCGCGGCTCGCGGCAAGCTCCATGCCAATATACTGTGTTGATAAAGGGCAGTTGCCAGGAGGATGTAGGTACTGCTGACGCCAGCCGCCCGCCACCGTCCACCGAACCGACCCGATCGTGATAGACATCAATGAACTGACATGTGTTCCAGGAAGCTTTCGTTGCTCGGTGAGGCCTAATAATGCGGACGGACGCGACGGTTGCGATGAGCAGCAGCGGACAAGAGCAGCGATTGAGGCGGTGATAATTAGCCAATGGTTTATGATTGATCAGATCAATTTACATATTTACGTGCCTCCGAGTGAGATTTTGTTTTAGGTTAGGAATCAAGGCAAATCAACTGAATTATTCTCATTTTGGGATATTCTGAAGAAATGATCCGTGCTGCAGAAAGAAAGAGCAGACGTTGGGCAATAATCTGGCAACGATATAGGAAGCTTAATTCAACATCATAATGCATAACAATTAGGCCGGGAATGCTCAATGAGCTTTTGCTCAGTGATGTATTCAGAGGGGGGAGGCTGCACGGAGAAAAAAATAAAGTCAAGTCAATCATATTTCACTCCCAAACAAGCATATTTATGCACTGACTTTTATATAATCCCTTTTTGAGATTGTATCACGCGTAATACAATAGCAAGCGAAGAGCATTGGAAGCTTGAGTTAAGCAAAGTTTATGACCTGGTTAGAGCTAGAAATATGGTTGATTCAACGATATTACACTTTCATCAATCATATTTATGCTTGATGATTTGACAGTTCATTTATTCTCATGGTAGATTCAAGCATGTTTATGCTCAACTTGACCCTCAACTTAAGGGTTGAAATAACTATATCGGATGATTGGTTTAAGCATACAAAGAAATGTGTTCAAATTCTGTTTGTTTTATTTCTGAAATCATTAAAAAGCTCCAAATTAAGGATAAACGTTTCTACAGGGTGGTAGGTTCATGAGTGCAACTTTTTTAAAGGGTGATAGACGACCATAATGAAAAAAGTTGTTCTACGCATATATATGGTCCAATCTCAACGGTTACGTAGTTATTGAACTCCCCATGTTTTTTACTCTTACTGCCTTAGCTGGCTATAACTTTAAAATGGTCAAACTTATCACAGTTTTTTACTCTTATTCGAAAGATTATTGAATTTCCTATCGAATGACATCTTTGAAACCATTGGTTTAGTTGAATAACTAAGTTTTCTAGAGCAACATAGCTAAAAATAGGGTGTTTTTATTTGTTTATGTCAATTATCTTTGAAACATGCGTAATAAATTAAAATTCTTTCTTTGGCAAAGTTGTGGCCCCTATTCCTATCAACAATTCGTTCTATGACATCAAACTTCTATCTCTTATCGTTTTCTTGCAATTTTGATTTGAATGTGCGGCACAGTGCGCAAAAAAGTGCTTACCTTGACGATTGCAAATTTATGATCTGAAATGCGACGTTTAAATCAAAATTGCAAGAAAACGATAAGAGATAGAAGTTTGATGTCAAAGAACGATTTGTTGAGTGAAACAGAGGCCACAACTTTGCCAAAGAAAAAACTTTGAATTATTACGCATCTTTCAAAGATAATTAGGGGGATTCACTTAACAGCGTAAACAGATTAAACTGATTAAACGTCGTGATCACCACGGCAATCTTTGATTATTTCATTTGCAAAATCATGAAACATTTCAAATAAGCAGAAAATCATGGCTTACGCAGCAATTTAACCTGTTTAGTGAGTACGTCTATTGACAAAAACAAATTAAAACACACAACTTTTAAGCTATTTGCTCTAGAAAACTTAGTTTTTTTAACTAAACCAATCGGTTCAAAGATGTCATTTGAGAGAAAATTCAATAATCTTTCAAATAAGGGTAAAAAAGCTGCGATAAGTTTGACCATGTTAAAGTTATAGCCAGTTAAGGCAATTAGAGTCAAAAACATGGGGAGTTCAATAACTGCGTAACGGTTGAGATTTGACCATATGCGTAGAACAATTTTTTTCACCACTTATGGTCCTCTATCACCTGTTAAAAGGTTTGCACTCAGGAACCTAACACCCTGTATATTAGTAGTATTCTAGTGCAATATATCCTAAATGGTACATATTTCCCTACAATACCAGCATTAGAGAAACGTTTAGGTAATGTAATTGAGAGAACTTTTGCCTTGAATATTAAGACTTTATTGTCACATTTCCGACTAGACGTGTGCGCCGAAGCTGTTTTCACCGGCGGCGGCGTCTATAGTAATTTGAGGCGGCGGCGCAACCGGCGTGACCATTTTTTTTTTGAATTTTTTTTTATGAAGTGCTATTTTTATCCATTTAAAACTGTCAATACAGAATAGGATTTGTTTCTTGTCCCTAAAGTACAATGTTTATTTTTTTATTTGAATAGTTCTAACGTATGAAAGTCAGAGGTTTTAATGAAAATTATCCTTATAAGAATTATGCTATAAATTTTGGAGAGAATCCTTGAGGACGTTTACAAGGAAATTTATAAAGAATTCTTCTAGATTGAACTTCATAACGTCGCACATCTCTTCTAAGGGTATTCTTTTCTAATACTCATTTAAGACCAGTGCTGTCATGGCAATGTTCGAATTTTTTTTTTCGGAGTTCTGTTAGGGTTCTTTTCAGGAATTCCTCCAGGTATTCTTTCAGGCGTTTTTTCAGAAATTTCTCCAAAAAATTCTCAATAGATTCTTCTGGGACTTCCTCCAGGGGGCTTCCTAGAAGATCCTCAAACATTCCTCCACGGGTAGGATTGCAAACTTCTCTAAAGAAACCTTCCTTCAGGGATTCTTTCAGATTTTTTTCCAGTGACCCTTAAAAATCCCTCTAGAGATTCTTTCATGAGTTCCTTTAGAAGTCACTCCAGGATTTATTTCTTGACGTTACTCCAGAAATATATTAAGAAATTCTTCGTGGAATTACTGCACAGCATTCTCCAGTCTTCCACGCATTGCTTCAGAGATTCCTTAAAATAAAAACATATTTCTAAAAAATTCCTTGGGTGATTTCTTTAAGAATACTTCCCAAGTTCCTCTAGGGAAATTGTATCAGGGATTTTTATCCACTAATACCATTCCGGCATTGCGTAAGAAATTCTTTCAATAAGTATCTCCAAGAGTTCTTTCAGGGTTTCTTCTAAACCGTCCTTTTCAAAAACTCAGTAGGAGATTTATTTAAGAATTCTTCTAGTACCTTTCTCTGAAATTTTTGTACGGGTTCCAGATTAGTTGTTTCAAGGATACCTTCAAAAACTTATTCATGATATAATTCAGAAATTTATCAAGGATTTCGTTCAGAAATGCATTCTAGGACTTTCTCAGAAACTTCTCTAGGAATTTCCTTATTTTTATTTTCCAAAAAATTCTCATGAAATTCCTCCAAAGCCATCTCAGATGTTTTCTTCTTACCCCTCTGTTGGGGAAACTAAGCCAATGCGTCCAATTTTAACTGAACTTTTGTGGCCAGTCCCAAGAGTTACTCTAGGTATTCCCTAGAGACTTCTCCAGGAGCTCCTCCAACGATTATTTCTGAAATAGTGCCAATAAAATTAAATCTCATCAGGAAACATGGTTTCATAAATTACTTCTGTAAATGTCTGTGGAGAAATATCTCAAAGCATTCCCGGAGGAATCTCTAAAGGAATCCCAGGAAATATTTCTGAAAGAATCACAGGTGGAATTCGAAAAAGAAACCTTCTAGATATTTCTTCGGTAACCCCTGACGATTCCTGGAGGACCCTAGGAAAAATTTCCGAAAGAATCGCTGAAAATTTTCTAAAAATTCTGAAAAAAAAAACAATCCGTAGAAAAATGTTTAAGGTAATCTCTTACTGACATTCATGAAAAATACATAAACTACTGAAGGTGTCTGAAGTGATATTTCAGAAGTAATTCCTTAGTAAGTTTCAGATGAAATCCTTGGAGAAATGTTTACATTAATTGTTTATCTAATTCCTGAAGAAATGCCTGGAGATATTCTCGAATGAACCCCTGCAAGATTATGTGAAAGTATATCAGGGATTTATCTAAAATAATTCTACCAAGAGTTGCTTAGAAAATGTCTGAAAACTCTCCCTCAAAAACCCTAGGTTGACTCTTACCAATATTCATGGAAGATATTCGGAAAGAAGTGCAGAAGGTATTCATGAACATATTTTAAAGGAATTTCTGAAAGAATGTCTGGAGAAATATTTCAACTGTAGAGGTTCCTAAAAATGTCCAAAGGAATATACGTCAAACTTTCTAGGAATTCTAACTGAAGATATTTCTAAATTTCTGTAAGAAGCCGGGTAAAAAATCTTAATGATATCTTTGGAAGAACTTTAGGAGGAATTTCTGGTGAAATACAAGGAAGAATATTCGGAGATAACGCATGATGAAATCTCTATTTGATTTGCAAACCACTGAGAGAATATCTATTGGAATCACTAAACAAAATCATGGAAGAACTTCTGGAGAATTTCCTGGAGACACTCTATAGAGTTGCTATAGCAACTACGAATTTTACGGTCATCTATGCTCATGCTCATGCTCATTAGAATGGACATTTTCCTCGAGGAAAAGTGACAACTCCATTTGAATTGTAAGGGAGACGTTACCGATGTTACATTTTACCTGCCATGTGTGAACCGCTCAAGTAATTTTAAAGCGAAATCACATACTTGTCCTATCATTTTGTACAGCACATACGAAGTGAAAACTAGCCTTAAAAATATAACTCTGTCCACTGAATTCTGTTTTCTAACGACTTTTTTACGCGATTCTATTTTTCACGATTTTTTCGAAATTTCGCGATTTTTACGCGATTTTAGTCTTTTGCGGAGGGCATATAGCGTAAAAATTCCTTTGAGTGTACTGTAGACTTTTGAAAAAAGGAATCATAAATTGCATTACACTGGAACCATTTTTTATGTCATTGGCCGGGGGTTCATAAATTGGAATAGCCATACAAAGAGGGAACTTTGTGCATAATCAAATCAGTGCTGTAATGAACGAAGTTCCCAGAAGTCCCAACGAAAAGGTGTTCCTAGAGCCTTCAGGGGCGTTTCAGGGGATTTCAAAAGCATCTTAAGGGGGTTAAGTCAGGTTTCATTGGTGTTTTTACGAGGATTTTATAAAATTTCCAACTTCAGTTCCAAGGCATTTCAGAGGCATCCCAGAGGTATTTTAGATAGTTTCAGGGGCGTTCCAAGGTGTTTATCTTTTTCTTCAAATTGATTACAATGACTTCAAGGGCATTTCAATGGGATAACGGAGGATTCAAGGGGCATTTCGAAGTATTTCAGGTAGGGTCGTATCAGGGTACGTTTCAGGAACATTTTGGGAGTACAGGAGTATTTAAAATGGGTTACGGAGCTTTCAAAGGCATGTCAATGAGATTATGGAGGTTTCAGGGGCGTTGCAAGACATTTCCGGGGCGTTTCAAGGGTTTTCGTGAAGAGGTCTCTGAAAATCCCCTTAAAACCCCCATGGACCCCATGTAACTCATTTGTGACTCTCCGAAAGTACTGAAAACGCCTAAATATGGCCTCTAAAACCCGTCCATAATTCAATGAAGCTTCCTCAAATGCCTCCGAAATTCCCCTTAAAAGCCCATGGACAACTATAACGCACCTGAGACCCTGCGAAACCATTGAAAACCCCTCCGTTACATCTCCAAAATCCGTCTAAAATCCTCTAAAACTGAAATGCTCCCGAAATCCTTATAGAACTCCGTCGGCCACATGTAACTCTCCTGACACCCTCCAAAACTCCCGAAAACGCCTACCCGAAAATCCGCTGAATCTTCCTGAAGATATGACGATGCCACATTTGGAATTTGAAAGAGCACAAATCTCAATAACCGGATGTCAGTTTGCGCTGAAAAGTTGATCGGTGGGTCACCACCAGCAGGTAACCAATCGATTAACTTTGCATCGCAAACCGACTTTTGGTTCTTCAGATTTGTGCTTTTGAAAATTCGAGATGCGGCTTTGTCATATCTTTACATGAAAAGCCTCTGGAAACGCCCCTAAAACCTGCTCCGAAAATCAATGTCCCCGAGCTGACCTCCAGGAAACCCCTTTGGATCCCCTGAAACGCCTCTAAAACCTCCTAAAACGTCCCTGAGACTCCCTGAATCAGCCCAGAGATCTCCTCAATCTCCCTGAAATTCCCTGAATCCCTTAAAACGCCCATGAGACCCCTGGTACTAATTGTAATGCCCGTGTGACCTGCCAGAACTCCCCTGGAACCTTCAGAAGCCCCCTGGAATCCCAATGAGACTGACTGAAACACCTCTGAGACCTCCTCAAGCACTCCTGAGATTTACTGCAATCCCTATAGCCCCATGAGAGAACCCTGAAACCTCTTTAAAGCTTCTGAGATTTCCTGGCGCCTCGGTGAAGCCCCTTTTTGATCCCCTGAAACCTCCCTTTGATCGTTCCTATAAACGTCCCCTGGACGCCCGCGCCGTTGCCATATAGTTACCGTCATTATTACATTTTGTATGCACAATATTGTAGGGCACAGAAAAGGTGCATAAATGGAAAGTACATAAAAAATAATCTGCATTAAAAAGGCAAAAGTTTTCAGCATTTAAACTAATTCAAAGTGGATCATATATTTTACATAATGAAACATTTTTTATGATGAATGATTCTTCTTCTTTTTCTTCTGTATGGCACGTTCTCACTGGAACTTGGCCTGCCTCTCTCTAACTTAGTGTTCTTTGAGCACTTCCAAAGTTATTATAATTGGAGGGCTTTCTTTGCCTGCCATTGCATAAATTTTGTACCTTGTGAGGCAAGCACAATGATACACTATGCCCAGGGAGTCGAGAAAATTTTCCCAACCGGAACGGGAATCGAACCCGCCGTCTCCGGATTGGCGATCCATAGCTTTAACCACTAGGCTAACTGGAGACCTAACTGATGAATGATTAATGATTGATTAAATTTGTTTCAGACTCTAGTTTAATTTAAAAACACTTCACTAATACTTCACTTTTGCAAAAGAAAATAAAAAAAATGAATAACTCTTTTAAAGAAAACTAGAAAGGACGAGCAAATTCCTTTTATTTCTACTACTGTGCTTATCTTCGGACAGATAGGCCTATTTCGTCTGTGACTTACAGACTTCTTCAGTGTCAAGTGCTCGACTGAAGAAAACCTCGCATTCTTTGTGGTATTTATACTAGGAGTGTATGTGTAGGTACGTGTGTGGGTAAAAGTGTAGGTATAAAAATGTAGGTACAAAATTGCAGGTACAAAATTGTAGGTACAAAATTGTAGGTACAAAATTGTAGGTACAGATTTGTTAAAAAGGGGGTGTATCTACCTGTTAGAAAACAGGGTGTCAATAAGATACCTAAAGCTAGGAAAATTCCTACCGATTTGGTAGGTAGTCAATTGGTGTTTGTTGTGTTATTTTTTCCTGCCGATTTGGTAGGTAGTCAATTTGTGTTTTGTGTATTGTGTAATGTTTTGTGTGTGTTAGGTAAAAATTTAAACAGCCACGTGTACCCATTGCCCTGATCCTTGTTAAGTAGTTTTTTATTGTTTTGTTTGTAAATTTCTAAACTTTCTGCAACATCAAGTTTCCATGGGTTTGTAATGTGTCGTAAGAGTTTAATATTTGAAGTATTCAAAAAATGTCCTTCATTGAAAATATGTTCAGCAACTTTAGATTTAAAATGATGAATGAGTCCCTTGTCTGTGTCTTTGTGTGCTTTTGATACTTCCGTTATGTGTTCTTTGAATCGTGTGTTGAGTGTGCGTTTTGTTTGTCCTATGTATATTTTGTCACAGTGATTACATGTTACTTTGTAAACACCAGATTTTGTTAAGTTGTCCAACGGGTCTTTCGTAGATCCTAAGAGAGTTTGAAGTTGGTTAGCTTTGCTTGTGAAAACTATTTCAAAACCAAACTTTCTGAGAATTGGTCGGAGTTTTTTGGTGTCATTGTTGTAGTTCACAGTTATCCGTTTAAGTGTAGGTTCTGTCCGTGTCAGTGTAGTCAAAGAACGTCTGTATTGTTGTTGTGTCTTTTTGTCGATGATCTGTTGTATTGTTTGTTTTGTGTAACCGTTCAACTGTGCTGTTTCGAAAATGTAATTAGGTTCTTTCGTTTTTCCTGTTTCACTAAGTGGAAATGTCTGCATTCGGTGTATCATGTGATTGAAGGATGCAATTTTGTGTTGATGTGAGTGATTTGATGAATTTGGAATAGTGCGTTGAGTGTGTGTTGGTTTTCTGTAAATTTCGAAGGAAAGTGTTGATTCTTGTTTTACGATGAGTATGTCCAAAAATGGTAGTTGGTTGTTCTGTTCAATTTCACAAGTTGTTTGTTTGTTAATGTATTTACGACACTTTACACCTGAAGGGTGCATTCGTGTCGGGCCAAATTCCTTTTGCAACAGATTTTATCCTATTTCACATATTAGTTTACAAATTTTCGTATAACCTAGTTTCATGTAGGAATTTCAATAATTTTTTGACAACTTCTTCTTCGTTATTCAATGCATCTTGTAAACTTGTTTCACTTATGCTATTTTCTCGTCTTTCCTTCTCATATTTTCGGCAATCAAGGATCAGATGTCGCACATCCAAAGTTGTTCCGCACGTTTCGCAAGTCGGTGGGGGTTCCTTCTTTAATAGAAAGGAATGTGTTATTCTTGTATGGCCGATCCTTAATCGTGTTAGTATACGCTGATCAGCTGGGTTTTCGTGGTCCTTCCATTTATGCGTGTGGTGTTTTACTACCCGTAGTTTCGCGTCTCTATTGTTGTACCACTTGTTATCCCACGTAAGGCGAATACTTTGTTTGACTGCTCGTAAAGCATCTTCGCCGGGTATGGAAACATCAATGGTAGGTAGTGCCCTAGCCTCGTTGGCCAAACGGTCAGCTTCAACATTTCCACTGATGCCGGCATGCCCCGGAATCCAGCAGAAGCTTATTGGTTTGTTTTGAACTTTGTGCTCAATCTCTTGGATCCACGCGTGTTTAGAAGTTGACATTGAAACAGCTATCAACACCAACAATTTACAGACACCACAGATTCAAGAAATCAGAACACAAACAGCTAACACTATTCAAAACACACAACAAAACAAATTGAACAAAGAACACCTGAAAGAACAACGAATAATCAAAGAACTTAACCAGAAACCAGTTTTCTATCTGAAAGCTGACAAAGGAAACAAAACAGTAATCATGAACAAAGAGGACTATGATGAAATAATGAATAACAAGATTCAAAATGGACCTTACCGAAAACAACGTACTGATCCTCTTCCAGGATTAGTAAGACGTGTTGACAAAACTCTCAAAGAGTCTACACCAGTTTTAGGAAGCGTCATTAAAAACCTGAAAGAATCTAACCCTTCATTGCCAAGAATAAAAGGACTTCCAAAAGTTCATAAACCTGGAAATGAAATGCGTGAGATTGTTTCAGCCATTGGTTCACCTACACACAAAATTGCCAAATATTTAGTACAAGAATTCCAAAACATGCCTAAAAAATTTCACAGTAGATCTGTCAAGAATTCCGAACAATTCACAGAACTAGTACAGAATTTATCCGTTAACGACGATGAAATTTTAGTTTCATTCGACGTTAAATCACTATTTCCAAGCATTCCAGTTAAAGAGGCCATTAACCTACTAGAAGATTGGCTTCTGAACCAATATGAAGATTCAGATTCAGATAGGATTAAGAAAGTTCGTACATACATCAAATTAACCAAACTTTGTATGGAAGAAAATTATTTTTCGTTCAGAAATGAAACCTACAAACAACTTAATGGTGCCCCCATGAGCAATCCACTTTCTCCATTTTTAAGTGAAATTTTTATGGCAAATTTGGAAAAACGCTTAGAAAACAACAAACAGCTTCCTGAAGTCTGGTGGAGATACGTTGACGACGTGTTTAGCATTGTTAAGAAACATCTTTTACCTGAAATCTTGAACAATATCAATAATGCACACAAAAACATCGAATTCACTTGTGAAATTGAACAGAACAACCAACTACCATTTTTGGACATACTCATCGTAAAACAAGAATCAACACTTTCCTTCGAAATTTACAGAAAACCGACACACACTCAACGTACTATTCCAAATTCATCAAATCACTCACATCAACACAAAATTGCATCCTTCAATCACATGATACACCGAATGCAGACACTTCCACTTAGTGAAACAGGAAAAACGAAAGAACTTAATTACATTTTCGAAACAGCACAGTTGAACGGTTACACAAAACAAACAATACAACAGATCATCGACAAAAAGACACAACAACAATACAGACGTTCTTTGACTACACTGACACGGACAGAACCTACACTTAAACGGATAACTGTGAACTACAACAATGACACCAAAAAACTCCGACCAATTCTCAGAAAGTTTGGGTTTGAATTAGTTTTCACAAGCAAAGCTAACCAACTTCAAACTCTCTTAGGATCTACGAAAGACCCGTTGGACAACTTAACAAAATCTGGTGTTTACAAAACACCACACGATTCGGTGTTTACAAACACACGATTCAAAGAACACATAACGGAAGTATCAAAAGCACACAAAGACACAGACAAGGGACTCATTCATCATTTTAAATCTAAAGTTGCTGAACATATTTTCAATGAAGGACATTTTTTGAATACTTCAAATATTAAACTCTTACGACACATTACAAACCCATGGAAACTTGATGTTGCAGAAAGTTTAGAAATTTACAAACAAAACAATAAAAAACTACTTAACAAGGATCAGGGCAATGGGTACACGTGGCTGTTTAAATTTTTACTTAACACACACAAAACATTACACAATACACAAAACACAAATTGACTACCTACCAAATCGGCAGGAAAAAATAACACAACAAACACCAATTGACTACCTACCAAATCGGTAGGAATTTTCCTAGCTTTAGGTATCTTATTGACACCCTGTTTTCTAACAGGTAAATACACCCCCTTTTTAACAAATCTGTACCTACAATTTTGTACCTACATTTTTATACCTACACTTTTACCAACACACGTACCTACACATACACTCCTAGTATAAATACCACAATGAATGCGAGGTTTTCTTCAGTCGAGCACTTGACACTGAAGAAGTCTGTAAGTCACAGACGAAATAGGCCTATCTGTCCGAAGATAAGCACAGTAGTAGAATTAAAAGGAATTTGCTCGTCCTTTCTAGTTTTCTTTAAAAGAGTTATTCATTTTTTTATTTTCTTTTGCAAAAGTGAAGTATTAGTGAAGTGTTTTTAAATTAAACTAGAGTCTGAAGTAACAAATTCTACTAAAAGCTCTAAAGTAATAGTAAAGTAAATTTGTTTTCTTATGATTACTAATAATTGATTACAGGGTGGCCACTCAATTTTAGTTTTGAAATTCCCGTCTTTTTCCCGGTTTTTCAAAATGGACATTTTTGGAGTATGTAACACCCAACTCTTGTTTTACGTAAAAATTGAACTAGTAAACACTAATACATTTCCTCAATAAACCATATATAGGAACGATTACAATTGAAAATAATTAAACTGCCTTGTAACAACGTTCTAAATGATGATAAGTATAAAGATTTTTTAAGCACTTCTTCTACGTGAATTCTAACTTGTTTTTCACACTGCAATGAAGAAGTACTCTACCCTCTTCGTCTTTTAAGAATGATCACCAACCAATGATTATAAATATTCTCAGTCAATGTTAGGTCACGCCACAAAAGCTTATTGGACGCAGCTTAATTTCCTATAATTTCTCCCTAATGCGGGGGTAAAAAAAAGAAAGCTTAACTGCAACCAAGTGGAATTCTGAACAAATATTTTTAACTCAATTGCAGAAATTGATTCTTATAACAAGTTTTACATCAATCATTTTATACATCAGATGTGGAGTAATTCGAGTAATGTGCAATCAAACGAATCGATTTTAGGGTCTTACAGTGTGTGTAAAGTACTGCCCACGTACATACTATACTGTAGCTCCTAATACTAATATTTTTTCTGTTGGAAGTGTATCAAAGAAAAGTTTTTGGGAATACGGTCCTGTTGAAGATTAGGTGAATATTTTCGTGGCATCGTCAAGTGAACGTTGAACAGAAAACCCTGGCCGGTACTTACGCTGCTTCTGAATACTTAAATTTTACTTGAACAGCTTTCTGGAAATTCAAGTCGAGCCGAAATAAATGTGTCCAATTATGAACATCGATTCTAACCACAGAAGGCTGAAAACGATTTTGGACTAAAGACGTAGTCACGTGCTTGCTTCCAGAAATATATGAACTACCCGGGCAGAGTTCAAGTACTGACGACCAAAATGTGATATTGGTTTGTTTGAGATAAGAGGTAAAAGTACTGAAAATAATAGCAAACATTTGTTCTTGAACCATCTAACCAATAGCAAAATATGATATTTGAAGATCAATCAAATAGCTCACTGCTATTGATTAGTTCTTACCAAGAGCTAAATATGATATGATGATGATGTTCCAGGAGTAAGATTGAGATATTATTTTCAGTACTTCTACCTCTTATCTTAAACAAACAAATGTCACTTTTTGATCTCCATATCAAAATATGCTATTATTGAGTTTTTTTTTTCTCTGCTCGGGTATTAATCTTTTATTTCTTACGACTTCGAACAGTCAAAAAAAAGGGTACCCGAAAAAAACCTGAACAACATTTTCTGCAAATTGGCTTACTTTGAAATAGTTGTAATGTAAATTAATAGTGTTTTGGATTTTTTTTTTGATAATGGTTCTACTATTTAAACAAGTAGTTAGTAGTTAATCCAAAACTAATGGAACTACAATAAGATTCTGAAAACTATTACATCTAATTCCGTTTGTCTCAAGTTCGTCGAAAATGTTAAATATTCTGATCGAAAGACACAATTCTTTCTCTGAATTTGAACTTTCAATATTTAACCCTCCACTTCTCATGCGCTAGAGCATCATCGATGTTCGACGAACTCGAAACAAACGGAATTAAATAAATATGACGCAATAGTTTTACAATACAACTGGAATCTCATTAGGTAAACCCAACTACCAACACACGTTTCAATAGTAGAACTATTGATAAACAATCAAAAATATAATGATTTACAACTGTAAAACTTTTTTCGTTGATTTCGAAAACTTCGGCCAATTTAGAATAAGTTTTGTTCGAGCACTTTTCTCGGAAACGCTTTCTTGACATAAGGTACCCCGGGGCAAGTGGGACCTAAAAAAATGCTAGTTTGGTTTTGTCAAGCCAAAAAATTCTAAACATAAATAATTTTATAATTCCAATGGTTCTAAACGACATTGTTGGTATATTTCTTCTTATTAACGGGCATTGAAACTGTTTTAAAATTTTTAAATTATGTATATTATGCATATGATGAAAAGTGGAGCAGATTTTCATTTACACCGTTTCACGGGGCAAGTGGGACCTATTCGGAATTTTTGTAAAAATGGCTTAAATGCCGAAAGATTTCCAAACTTGCTTTTCATATTTCGTAGTTGATGAATCTTGCTAAAAGATTTTTCAAGATATACAGATGTTATGTTTTCCATTACATAATTTTACTATCATTAAATAAAGGTTTTTAAATCGTGTACTTTGAATAAGTCGTTTTCCAATTTTTTCATACTTTATGGCCGGTTCCTTAATATTCATTGATTGATTGATTGATTTGTATTTATTAAAGAGACTTTCTTAATATTAAAAAAAAAACTCATTATGCAGCGAAAAACAAAAAAAATAATAGAATTTGCTTGAACGAAAATATGAAAAATAGATGATTTCGAAAAAAATGTTCTATCCAAGACTTTACCATTTTAAACAATAGCTTCATCATCAGAATAGAAGTAATTAGATATAATTCAACGATTGTTCACCTAAGATGCCGATTTTTACTTCACTTTTGTGTAAATTTCGACTTAGGCTAAAGAAAGCGAGATCAAACTATGAAATTGTGTTTGTTTACTCTCATAGGTCTCACTTGCCCCAAACGCTGAAATACACTGGGGTAAGTGAGAGCAGTTACCTAAGGGTAATAAATGAAAATAAATTACAGCTTTTTCGTTTAAAATAATTTGCAAGCACTCCAAATATTATCCCGAAACTGAAAAAGTTTTACTTTATTTGTTATTCTATTTTTAAACGACGAATGTAGTAGAGTGCGTTAATCTCACTTAGTGAATTGAAAATTACATATGATCAACAATAACATATATGGTCTCTTTATGGTGAGAACAATAAAAAAAATTGAATTCAAAGTATCCGTTCAAAGTATACCTATGTTTTCTGTGAAGAATGTTTGCCTTAAAACTAAAAAATTAAAAAATTATAGCTGTAGGTCTCACTTGCCCCGGATTCTCACTTGCCCCGGAGTACCTTATCGTTCAAAATCGTGGGAAAGAAAGAGTTAATCCTTTTTGTAATTAGTTATGTTTGAAATAATGCTGAAGTTCTAAATGTATCCATAAATTGGATAATGAATTAGCAATATTTCGAGAAAAGCAAGGTTGTACAGGATCTAAATCAATAATTTGAATTCAACTTGCTTATACAGATTATCGATAAGTTGTATAAAATTCAAATATATTCACAAAATTTGTCTCAACAATAATTTTCCCGGTAATCATCTCAATTTCCCGGCTTTTTCCCGCTTTTTTCCCGGTCGTTCTGAATTCCCGTCTTTTTCCCGGTTTTCCCGGTTCGGTGGCCACCCTGTGATTAAATTGCGAAAGCAGTGTCATTAAAATTGATGATTGATGGTTAAACGATATGTTTATGTGATTATAATTGATGATTTTTGATTAATCTTAATTATTAATCGTGATTAAATTTATGATTAATCATTAACGCTCTGGTTTTTTTTATTGGAACTTTTACGTAGAATTTATTTTCGATTGTTCTGGTCAATCACAGAATAGCAACTACGAATTGTACGGTCATCTATGCTCATGCTCATGGAACTTATACGTAGAATATATTTTTTTATATAAAAAATCTTGTTTCCTTTGAGCCGTTTAAAAAAACGATAAAAAAATAAAATTCGAAAAAAAAATAGTTGGAGGCATTTGACCACCCTGGTCACTCCAAACACTTTCAGATAGAAGATCATATCCGATTGGATTTTCCAACTCTTCGTTCAATTGCCGACTTCTATTCGAAATTTTCCATTAGAATTTTGGGCTTTCTGTTCATGTTCTAGCGTATTTTGTTTTCATTTTTTCACGAATCATGATGATTTCAAGAAACAATGTCAGTTATTGCTCAATTCTAGAATTTCAAGTTTTTTTTGCGGTTTTCAGGTTTTTATCAAAAATTCACAATTATCATCGAAATCTCAACTTTTTCGTCTATATTACCGACTTTTCAGCTTGAATTTTTCTTTAGTATTCTTGAATATTCAGAAATCTCAAGATTTCGTCAAAGTATTGCCATTTGTATTGTTCAACCTTAAAATTGTCGGCAAAATTTCAGGGTTCTGACCAGAATTCTGACATTTTCTTCGAGATGTTGACTTTCTATGACAAATTCTAGTACAATGTATCAAACAATTGTCCGTACAGCAATTTTTTGGTCAGAAAAATGTTTCATTCAAATGATCATAACTTAATACATCAATCAAATACGCTGAAATTTTGATCAATCATGAACCATATATCAAAGCTCCATTGATGAAATTTAGAGCGAGATCGAATAAGTTATAAAAGTTATAGAACTTTTATTAAAACTTAAAAGATTTCAGAACACATTTTAAAAACCTTATATTTCAGTATGTACTCGATGAAACTTTTTAATTTTTTTTTGTGTTACAGCTGATACCTAAGGCTTCCATATGCAGCTACTTTAGGGGTTTTATATTCACTACAAAAAATATGAAAAATCTGTATATGTTCAGAGTGTCATTTTGAAATTTATCATATTTTGATCAATGAAAGAGCCAAGTGTTTTCAACGTTTTTGCAAGGGTGCGACCATTCATTTGCAAAGATTTACATTCATTTGCTATTATCTCAGTTCAGAAGCATGCTATCGAAAAACAATGTATGGATGAATTTAACCTTGTAGTTTTATCTGAAAGTTTGCCGAATAACATTAACGTATATCAAAGTCGTGAGCGAGCTGTGAAGGCAACTCTCCACGCGGTGAATGTAATTTACATTCACGGTGTAGAAAGTTGCTTTTACAGCTCGCTCACGACTTTGGTATGCGTTTGCGACCCCAATGTTATTCGGCAAACTTTCAGATAAAACTACAAGGTTAAATTCATCCATACATTGTTTTTCGATAGCATGCTTCTGAACTTAGATAATAGCAAATGAATGTAAATCTTTGCAAATGAATGGTCGCACGCTTACGTTTTTGAACTCTCTTAATGTAATATTTTTATACAGGACCTACTAAACTACATATGAATAGTAGGTCCTATGTATTTTTCATTCGGTTAATGCACTTTTATTGGTGGAAAACGTTTGGCAGATTGTGTGTGCAAAATATGGTAAATTCTTAAATATCGTTTACTGCATAAGCACATTTTCCATATTTTTTGTAGTGAATATAAAACCTCTAAAGTAGCTGCATATGAAAGCCTTAGGTATCAGATGTAACACAAAAAAAAATGGAAAAGTTTCATCGAGTACATACTGAGATATAATGTTTTGAAAATGTGTTCAAAAATCTTATAAGTTTTTCTAAAAGTTCTATAACTTTCAGGACACTTATTCGATCTCGCTCAAAATTTTACCAATGGAGCTTTGATATATGATCCATGATTGGTCAAACTTTCAGCGTCTTTGATTGACGTATAGAAAAGTTATGAACATTTGAATGAAAAATTATTTTGACCAAAAAACTGCTGTACGGACAATTGTTTGATACACTGTATGTTTAGAGTTTTAGATATTTGCAAGCGTATTTTATGGTACGCATCGGAGTAACAGAGTACCTATTTGGTGGAACCTGAATTTTTTTCAGCCAGATTTTTTTGGCATTCTTTTCTATTAATTAACCGATATTCTTTTCTATTGCAGAAATACCCACTAATACACCTATGATTCCACAACACCAGAATACATCCTACCATCGCACATTCACCATCCCATTTTCTCTTATGGACTTCAAATTGCCAAAATTTATCGACACCCCCCGCTTCGTCCACCCGCCCTCGTTCATCCTCGGCCTCCATCATCCGAAAGTGAAAGCACGAGAAACGGCCGACGGCGCGGCAGAAGAGAAAGCCTGCTGGTGGCGCATTAGCAATTAAAACGATGCTTGGGATTTCAGTCGCAATGTGACAATCAATATGAAATAAAATGTCGATTACCGTCCATCACCTTGCATTAATAATGCGGATAAATTGAGCCAGTCCTGTCTCTGGCGGGAGTAGTGGTTTGGTCGATGGAAGAGAGGTAGGAAGGTGAACTGCATTTTAGTTTAATCGAAAAAAAAAGATCAACTGGATGCAAATTTTGATTGAAAGCCAAAAACGGTATGCTACTTGTGACTGTGCAATACATATTCACTGTTGTATAGTTTCACACATGACTATTTCATTAACAGACTGCTAGCAAATATTTCTTCCATTCTTCTCTTTGCCGTTACGTCCCAATTATGAAAAATCCTGCTTCTTGGCTACTATGAGCACTACCACAGTTATTAACTGAGAGTTTGCTCTGCCAATGGCTATTTTGCATGTGTATATCTCATGTGACAGGCATAAATATACTCAACCGAACCCGACACCCTCAGCATGGTCATGCTGATTACTCACGTCTCTACAGCGCAGTGGCTATATGAATTTAGATTATCACACAATCAACTACAAACCTTTGATTGCAACTTCATTCTTCAAGTTATTTGGTTCGTCTTAGACTAGAAACGGTTTTAAGCAGCTGCTGTTGTTCTTTCCAGGTTATGTCCTCTATGGAGCCACCATAACTCTCCTGTAGTATTGAACATAATCGCAGCTAATTGTTCGTTGCGAATATTGTTAATGGTGATCTCCTCGGCCATTCCGCTCCAAGGAGGAAGTATGGACAAACCGACCTCCGAAACCAACGGGAGAAAGAGTAGCAACTATTGTTCAAGTATTGGGATGAACTTTGAACTGTAGGAGTTATATATGGTCTTAGTCTCGACCGTTGAATTGAGCATTACAAATCTGTTCAACACCAGTGAGGTTGCGACTGCAGTAGTAAATCAATTTGTCATCGAAAGGTCACAGCATTTGCATGGCATTCGGTAAAAATAAAAATCCCTCAATCCAGTTTTTGTCGTCTTATTTACATAACCTTACCTTAGCTGAGTTTCTTGTCACGATAATTGTACAAAATCAACGAGAATGTTAAAATCACAAAGTAATTGCTTAAAAGGCACACACGCATCTGCAAATAAAACCTAAAAACATTCAAACCGCATCCATCGCGTCAAATTCCAAACTTTTGCGGCTTTTCTTGCTGGAAATCGACGAGTCCTGATCGTCGCTCAGCTTCAGCCCTTCGTAGTACAGCGAAACGATCGAGTGCTTCCGACAGAAGGCCCACCACCACCGGAAACCGGGCTTGCCACCGAACTTGAACTGATCACCCTTGTCCCGGAAGGTCTGGAAGTGACTGATGAACTCCAGGATGCTGCTGAGCGATCGCTTGGTGCGCTTGTTGTACGGCGAGGTGGCCGTATCGCAGCAGAAATTCAGCACGGCGGCTTCCTCCTCCGGCCTGAGGGCCAACTCCTGGAGGACGGCCATCCGGTGTGCCTTGCCAAGAATGTTGTCGTACAGTGTGCCTTTGGGGATGTTGTACTGGGCGCTGGCCTGGGTGAAACGCAATCGTTGCGTTACGACGGCGGCGATGGCTTCCTGAAGTTGATTAGAGTTCCATGCGGGTGCTTTCGATGCTTTTGATTTGGATTCTGGGGGAAGATAATTGAATTAGTTTAAGTTTACGGAACGTTGAGAAAATAATTGTATATTTATGGGCACATAGGATGAACAAATGTGTGGACGACTTTCTGAAACCTGTTAAATTTTGCTTTGTCAAATGAGTGTGTGTTCCAAAGTCCACTACTAGTTATATATTTCGATCCTGTGTATTTCAGAACTATAATTATAGAATATTTACCGTTTGTAGCATTCTGGTCTTGGGAAGTATTCAAGGATGCCTGAAACAAAAGAAATATATAGTACAATTAATTAAATATTCATATTAAATAAATATGGAGTATATAAACTACAAGTATGCCTAATCCAACATAAGATAGTCTTTTTAAATATGAAATTGGCAAGATGAAAATATTGCCCTACTGACAAACGGAACTTATAATAGACTCCATCCAGCGCAGGAAGAATGGCGATAAAACATATAAAATTACGTTTTATGGAAATTACAATATTTCAAAAAGTTTTATTGATTGAAGTTTGTCGTAACAACCTGTATGTTAAAATTTGAACAGCCATCAACTAAAACATGTGCAAATACTTCAACCATAGAGCATATAATTTCAAATTATTTCAACAAACCGTGAAGAGCTCGAGAAAACAAGTGAAGGAAAACATACCACTTCAATATAATACCAACTTTCTCATTTTAGGTTTGACGATCGAAACATTCAGCTGCATTCGAAACTTGAATCACTTCTTTAGCTCCATGATCAGACTGAGATAAAATGTGTTTGTGTGTACGCATGAAAATTCATTCCCATATTTCCGGAAAATACACGAGAAGATACCGCAGTCTGCTTGAAAACCTTTTAATTTAGACCAAGTTTCAATTTTCTCGTCCAAAAATCAAAGCCGTTTTCCTGCTTCCCTTGCAGTGTATGACTACCGTGTTCGGTACTGACTGGCTACTGCACCACGCGATATTCAGACACGCGAGACTTCGATGCCGGGTTGGTTCTCATCCCCCGTGTGTCTCCTAAGGCGTATGTATCTACCTCTATTGAGAATCCCGGCGAGCAGTTGGAGAATTTGCGGTTTGCAGGCTCCGAGACTACTGCATTTGCAAGCAAACCGAAACCGTTCGTCATCTGAGTGCACTAGAACTGTGCATCAATACGGCCCCAAGAATGGCATCATCTACAGAAGCGAACCCCCTTACCATCCAGCGGGCGCTCTCCGATCGGAGCTGAACACCAGAAAAACGGGAAGCAGTGTCTGCATACATTCAACCCAATCATTCATCTATCCATCCATCCATCTGGCCAATCTGACCGAACGCCGCCGCCGCCGTCGCCCGAAAGAAGTTGCAGTAGCGCACGGGTGCATTCGTGGGTGGGGGTTGCAGTTCTTTCCTGCTGGACATAGGGTAACCAGACTTAGATCCGAGTGATGAACATGTGTAAAGTTACCCATAAATAATTGAAAACTTTCCATACTTTATAGAAAATGTACCGGAAAAACATAATTTTTTTTTTTTACTTAATCATTTATTTAAGGCTCATGCGCCAACAGGCATAACGGAGCCGAATCCAGTTAAAACTATTTACAATTTCATGTTTTTGTCTTATAAACTATGTTAGTTTTGGGAAACCGAAAAACTCGCGGTTTGGTCGAGGTTAGGGGGAACAAAAATATTTGAGGAAAGGATAGGGTGATGGGGCTTTTCATTGACACGTGACAGCTTGGTGTGGCGTATTGCTGCTGGTCAAGCGTAGAGTGGACATACAACCTGTAACGATACATACAGACGATTTTCGAAGGGACACGAGGTGGACAAGTGGAGCAACAAGACTGGGATATCAAATAAAGACACGAGGTGGACAAGTGGAACAACAAGACGGGGATATCAGACGAAGACTTCAGCTTGCTTCAAGAAGTCGTTCACAAGCTTCATATACTGCCGTTCTACGCATAGTTGTCCCATGTTGAAAAACTTGAAACTGAGAAAATCGCGATTGAAGTTTCAAACAGGTTTTTCATGTTTTTTGGCCAAATGGTACAACAAATCGGATTTAAGTTTTCATAGTATCGTTAGAAATCTCTTATATTTTCATGCCTGAAGTATTTCCAATCAAATATTTTTAAAAATATAGTGTTTAAAGCAAAAAAATGATTAGTGGGACTGTTATGCCTAGAAATGTGGTCCTGTTGGCGAAATTTCTACGCATATCAGTCCCACGATAATTAGTCGTCTCTTTTCACGCTCGATGTGGTCTGTTCTGTACTTTTTTGTTTTATTTTTTAATAACAAACAATGTTAACTTCTCTTATAACATTTTAAGACTCTCTTGCACAAGGCTCAAATGTCTCAAGGCAAAACGGAGCCGACAGACCACATAAGAGTGACATCACATTTTAACACTTTCTTAATAATCGGGTAAGTAGGAACTAGGTGAGTGAGTTGGTGAATAAGAAGTTGATTAAAGATTTGATGTGTGATTAGTGAATTAGTGAATGTGAGGTGCTCCAAGTTTAAGTGAGTTGGTGATTAAGTCAGTTACGAATTAGGAAAGTTACAGTTTATAGGGAGTTGCCCCGTTAATTTTAATGTGTTGGTAAGAGAATTGTTAAATTGGTGAGTGTGTGGGATAGTAAGTAAATGAGTTAGTGAGTCAGTGAGTGACATAGTGAATAAGTGAGTTTGTTGGTTTATGGGTATGTGAGATCTATTCCGTAGGAGTGAGTGTATTAGTAAGTGAATTAGTGAGTTAGTAAGTGAGTTATAAAGTATGGGTTTTGTGGCCGTGCGGTTAGCAGCGCCAGCCATTTAGGCGTATTGATATCCACGTAGTGTGACTTCGATTTTCACTCCAGTCTGAGGAAACTTTTCATCAAACGAAGAATTCTTTATTGGGCCACTGGGTGTCGTACACTCAAATCTCCATTAAAGAAATAAGTCGGGGATATTTAAATGTATTCATTACGTAAATGGATCCATTTTTTTTAACTTAAATAGCTCTTTCATCGCAGTTTACGTCGAAATATATACAGTATTATCGAAATAAGCGATTAGAACGTAAGCCAAAACGTTATAAGGTTGGGAAGGTCTTTAGCCGAAAAGGTCTTTAGGCCGAAAAGGTCTTTAGGCCGAAAAGGTCTTTAGGCCGAAAAGGTCTTTAGGCCGAAAAGGTCTTTAGGCCGAAAAGGTCTTTGGGCCGAAAAGGTCTTTAGGCAGAAAAGGTCTTTAGGCCGAAAAGGTCTTTAGGCCGAAAAGGTCCTTAGGCCGAAAAGGTCTTTAGGCCGAAAAGGTCTTTAGGCCGAAAAGGTCTTTAGGCCGAAAAGGTCTTTAGGCCGAAAAGGTCTTTAGGCCGAAAAGGTCTTTAGGCCGAAAAGGTCTTTAGGCCGAAAAGGTCTTTAGGCCGAAAAGGTCTTTAGGCCGAAAAGGTCTTTAGGCCGAAAAGGTCTTTAGGCCGAAAAGGTCTTTAGGCCGAAAAGGTCTTTAGGCCGAAAAGGTCTTTAGGCCGAAAAGGTCTTTAGGCCGAAAAGGTCTTTAGGCCGAAAAGGTCTTTAGGCCGAAAAGGTCTTTAGGCCGAAAAGGTCTTAAGGCCGAAAAGGTCTTTAGGCCGAAAAGGTCTTTAGGCCGAAAAGGTCTTTAGGCCGAAAAGGTCTTTAGGCCGAAAAGGTCTTTAGGCCGAAAAGGTCTTTAGGCCGAAAAGGTCTTTAGGCCGAAAAGGTCTTTAGGCCGAAAAGGTCTTTAGGCCGAAAAGGTCTTTAGGCCGAAAAGGTCTTTAGGCCGAAAAGGTCTTTAGGCCGAAAAGGTCTTTAGGCCGAAAAGGTCTTTAGGCCGAAAAGGTCTTTAGGCCGAAAAGGTCTTTAGGCCGAAAAGGTCTTTAGGCCGAAAAGGTCTTTAGGCCGAAAAGGTCTTTAGGCCGAAAAGGTCTTTAGGCCGAAAAGGTCTTTAGGCCGAAAAGGTCTTTAGGCCGAAAAGGTCTTTAGGCCGAAAAGGTCTTTAGGCCGAAAAGGTCTTTAGGCCGAAAAGGTCTTTAGGCCGAAAAGGTGTTTAGGCCGAAAAGGTCTTTAGGCCGAAAAGGTCTTTAGGCCGAAAAGGTCTTTAGGCCGAAAAGGTCTTTAGGCCGAAAAGGTCTTTAGGCCGAAAAGGTCTTTAGGCCGAAATGGTATTTTGGCCAGGTCTTGGCGAAATGACCTTGTTCAATACCTGAATTATTCGACCCTTACGTCCTTTTCGGCCTAATTACCTATTCGGCCTAATGAATTTTTCGGCCTAATGACCTTTTCGACCTAATGGCCTGTTTTGCTTAATGACCAACAAAGCATACAACTGATTAAGCTTTTGTATAAATTTTAAATGACAAGAAATATGTACATATTGCCCGTTGTGAAGATTTATAGATTCCAATGCAAAAAAAATGATTAGGCCCATTTTCAGCGTAGGTGCATTATAAATGTTTGTTTAGAATGCAAAACTATTATTAAATGTGTACTTAACAACGTAGCGTAATATATTCACCAGGACGTGGTCTGTTTATAAATCTGTGGGCCCACGCAAGAAAAATCCACGCAACTAATTTTCGCGCAGGAGTCTAAACAGGTGGAATCTCCGCAATATCATTGAAATATGTACAACAACTTAAGTTTCAAAACATTCTCCACCATG